>NW_021848439.1:1049666-1057155 GCF_003651465.1 Formica exsecta | reverse complement strand
ATAGAATATATTAATGGATATCCTGAATTTTTGTCTATGATTTTATATATATATATATATATATATATATATATATATATTGGTTTTTCTGCAGACGCAAATTATAATTCTCCGAGAAACATTAAGTACGAAGGAGATTGGTTTTTTAAAGAAGTTTACAATTCGCCGGATGGCGCGTTTAACGCTCGCCCGTGCCTCGATAAATACCAGGAGAAAAGATTATCGCAAAGAAGAGACGCGATAAACAAAGGACCTGAGAAAGAAGGGAGAAGAAGAAAATGCTTCTCGCGACGAAGAACTGAGCGAGAGTGAGGAGGAAAAAATTAATTTCAAATAGTCTTAGTCGCGCTGCGTCAGACAAGGCACTGATTTAATCTACTTACTAAGCGGAGAAACACGCAAAGAAGCGCATGAATATATTCGAAGAACCTACGGTGATATATGCAGAGAATTAAATAAAGATTTTCGTAAATATGCTAACACGGAAGCAATGTACCTTAATTACGAATTAATATTTTATCAACGTGTAACCTACACGTGATTCTGTATATTTGTTTTTAATTTATCTTATCTACGCGTCTTTTTATATTTTATATACTAATTTAATCCAAAAATAGTAAAATATATAAATTTTATAAAATATATAAAATATATTAAGATCAACTAATAGTGTATGTGTGTGTGTATATATAGGTATATTTCAGTGTATATATATGCGCTTTTGTTTTATATTTTAGTGTATATTTAGCCTTTATTTTTGGAAACAATGCAAGAGCACAAATATTCTAAAAAAGAGAAGATTTACTTAAAAGCAGATTTTACCACGTAATTAACATGTGTGTCTCACCGAATTTCTGCCGGCTTTCCTCGACATCTCATATTCTCGTTTTAATTGGCGTTCATCCCTCTTCGATTCCGTCTTTTTCGTCCGCTTATCCTTCTTCACCCTCCTCTAAAATACAGAGCGAGTACATGCTCTCCTTTCGATGCTCTCTCTCTCTCTCTCTCTCTCTCTCTCTCTCTCTCTTTCTCATTTTCGGTTACATTCTCCCTTGCGTGGGAACCAAACGTGAACTCTTGTCACGAGCACGTGCGCGCGCCGCAACACAGCTCGCCGGAAATGACGTAATAATTAATGGACTCGTATCAATTAGCAGGCGCCTACGTCCCCCGCCGGTCGTCAGTTTTAAATCGGTTTACGCGGCGCTGCAAATTTCTCTGTTTCTCTCGCCTCCTCTCCCTTCCTCTCCTCCTTCTCTCCCGTTTCCCACGTCTCGCGTACGAGCCGCACCTATTAATTACGAAAAGGTCCATCAATTTGACACATTAACGTATCGCCGGTGCAGATGTCGCGCTGACGCTAAACCGCGCCGCCATGTGCGGCGAAAAATGTACGCTTTGTACGCGGTCGCGCGGTCGTTTTTAAAATTTCTCGAGCGATCGTTCCGTGTTAATAACGCGTGACGTCAGGATATAAAGTCACCGAGGTGTGGTCTCGATGACTTTATAATTTCAAACGAGAACTTTAAGCGATCAGCTTAATATTAAAATTTTAAAGCGATATTGTATGTCTAGCTTGTTTTTTTTTTTAATCTCTTGGCATAGCAATACATACATCGTATATCACGATCACATAATTCACGTGGCACGAGATCGAGTGACAAAACAATGTGCCAAAAACAAAAGTGGAGAAGCGAAAGCAAAGCCTAACGTCCGCAGCTGGCACGTGAGAGCGAAACCATTATTTATAGGGTTTACGGGATCTGGTCCACCGCAAAAGGCAACGGGCACCGCGCCTTTGAAGGGGGTACGGCTCGCACAAATCGAGGGTGTTGCCAAGTGGAAACTGAGAAGACGTTACTGTTTACTACATCCCGCCGCGAGAAGAACCCTCGTCGGAGCACACGTTTGCTTATATCGTCGGCCCGCGGTCGCATTCTCTGGTCGCATCATCCTCCGTCCCTTGAACAATGAGTATACCGAGTGTATCATATATACCGTGCACATCTCTTGGGAAGTTAACGACGCCCTGCTTAGGATAATGCGAACATCAGGAAGCGCTGCGGCTCGTAATGAAGGTACACGAACTTTGGCCGCGTGCTTTCATTAATGTCGTAGGAATGGGAAAGTGCTCCTTGTAATTCGATGCATCACGACCATCTTTCCGTCAGTTAAACTTACATTGCAAAAATCGTACAATTATTGTTTTCTAGAGAGAGAATAAAAGAGACAGATCTTTATATATCATTTTTATTATTTTTATTATTAAATAAAATGTTTAATAAATTATTTTTTATAACAATTCTCCTTCTTTTATAACAATTTAACATATTTTTTTATTTATTTAATAGTCATACGTATGTAAAGATAAAAATAGATGAAAGATTCAATGAGATATTTCTGATTTTTAATGATGAAAGGAGAATAGGTAAACGCTTATCTCAGCCGCAATTTGACGTAAATTCCTGGACGACAACCAATTTGCGGAAATAAAGTTCGAGCGGCCATTGTTTGCCGAATCATGCGCACGAGAACGCCATCATGAGATCCTCATGCTTTTTCCGTTCCGTACTCTTTACAAGGATGCGTCTATTTGTACCGTTACCTTTCTGTTGGACCCTTCGAGATAGAAACCCTTCTCCGTTTGACGTATCTCGTTTAAGCTCGAAATCCGCTTGTTTATACAAACTAAGGTGCACCGACGGCGAGAGGAATGGAAATAGCGACAGGGAGAAAACGTAGGAGAAGACAAACGCTAGGGAAAAATTTTTCTATAGACGCCTGCTCCATACAATTTCATCCCTAACCGACAAACTTTTCTTTTTAGACCGACAAGCTTCTTATTGTGAGAGACAATTCCAACAACTGACGTTCTTTCCCAACCTGCATGCTCGCTTCTACTTGTTTTTTTTTCTTTCTTTCTCTTTCCACGTAGCTTGCACTTTATCCAGCTTTCGTCCCGGCTTCTTAGTTTCCTTTTTCACACTTTTTTTCGTATGCGTGATCTACGAGCGGAGCCGTCCTAGGCTTTGGCGTCTCACTCTCACTAAAATCGACCCTCGTAAATCATAAAAATTCGGCAAAAATAACTCTTTCCATTGTATTTATTCTAACTGTATATATTTTATTACAATTTTGTAAAAATATCTATGTTTTATTATCAATAAATATGCAATTTTTTTTCTAGTAGGAAAAAGCTATCGAGCAATTTTAAATGTATATATACTATTTGATCCACTCTATATTTGCAAATTACATGCAAAGAAAGAAATATACATTCGATTGAGAATGCTGCGAGCGAAAGGTTTAAAACTACGCTTTGCTTTGTTTCTCTCACGTTAGATCACGAATACGCTTTCCGATGAGTCCGCGATTGTTTCACATTCAGCATGCATTGACCTGTGCGTCAGGTTTGTTTTACGAGACATTCACAAGTGCGTAGCAGTCGATTTGCATTTATATTAGTGCTCGTCGAAGCGTGAGTCTTAGACCATTGTTCATTTCAACCCTGTCAATTTGAACGGCACCCGATGACCCCGATCGAGAGCGCTCGAGTTCGCCCCCTCTTCCTCCCGAAAACTTTAAACTCTCCGGAGACTGTGTTTAATCGCACGGAATGAGCGACTGGAAGGTATGAAGATGCAATGTGTCCAATCCGCGGGGATTAAGAGTCGATCGTTCAACACGCGATAGGTCGCGCGTATTAATACGCCAGCTGATGCACGACGATCCATGTGACGCTTTCTGCGTCTCATAGATAATTCGATCTGGTGGAATAATAAATGAGACGGACAAACGATCCATGAAATAGGCTCAGTCTGGTGAGCGACTGGTGGCTCTTGATGCGAGACGAGTTTAATCCTCCAAAGGAAAATTGGCGTCAGATTTTCTGTCATCTCTTTTCCCACGAGTATACTAACATATTTTATGAAACTAAGCATAACAATTAAATATTATATATATAATAGTGGAATTAAAAGTCAAAAAAAGATCCGTTTTCTTTTTTACAATCAAGTAATAATGATAACGTTTTAATAGTATTTATTTTAATAACCGAAAAAGATTGTGATAAAAATAAGTTGCGAAAAAATAATTCTTAATCGTATCTTCGAGAGATACTTGAAATTGATTGGTCGATCTAATTATCGGAACAATTATCTGTGCGCATTCGTTGTTTCTCGTCAGCAAAATAAAACTCGGGAAATTTCAAACGTGGTCGCAACTATTCCTTGCCGCAAACTTCCGCGCTTGAAGTTTCCAACGAGCGAGGAAGAAATTTTCTTCGTTTTTCGCGAGCTGACAAAATACTTCAACAATTAAGTAGCTTTCGAGTTGAATAAATTATCTTAGAATGACGCAAAATAAACGTATACGCCAAAATAAATTCGAAACGTAGTTCTATTCAACTTTTAATTTTCCTCGAGAGAAAAAAAAAGAGATAGGAAAGTATCTTAAAAAATTTCCTGCATACTACTATACTATATCAGTAAATTATTGCACATATTTCGCGAAATGCAAACTCTCACTACGTACGCAAATTAAGGGCGCATGAAAATGATCTTTCTTCCGCGTTTATCGAATCACAACACACGAGACGGCCCATTAATTACTGTCGCGAGGATACAATCGCGTCGGGCTCGTGGTGGGAAATGGGATAGCATTTTTCCACCGGCTTATCCGGCATCGGGAATTCGTCACGAATGAAGCTAGACGATTTAATTCAACGGCGTAGCTGGGGTTGCTACGATTAGCGAATGCGGTCGCGCGACATTGCATAATACGTATAACACGTACATTTGAGCTGCCATACGGTCGCACGCTACAAAGTCTTTCCCGTCACGTGGATGCGAAGGAAAAATCCTACCCACCCGTATAAATATTCAGTCGCAATAAATAAAATTATACGGGCGCATTCGATTCGTGCTACCGGGAGCTCTTTGTATGCAAGGTGTTGGGTCGACGCGAAACTAGGCGATAAAATTAGCGTGTCCTCGATTACAGGTAAACTAGGAAATGCGGAAAAATAACATCATGTGCCACCCGAATCTATGGCGCGTTCGTCGAATACGCTAACATAATTATTCCCATATAAATGACAAATAAAATAATTAACGTTAGATAAATGAGTGTAAACGCATAGATAAGCGTGCACTAAGAAACTATTTTTATTTGCATAGATAAGAGCGGAGTAATCATTTATGTCGATAAATCTACAGCGTCTCGTGCTACAATATGTCTACCTGAGATATGCAGATACATCGATAATATTATAGTAAATTACTTTTTTCTGATTTTTTCTCTTTCTCTTACACATTTTTTACTACAATCAAATATCTCCCTTCTCGAATCATTATTTTACGCTACGATTGTCGGCCCAACGTGCGAGATGATTTAATGCCGAGCGTGTTAAAAGCATATTCAAGAAGTCGACGAAGTCATCTGACGATGCGCGAGCAGATATTAATTTAGGTAGCATAAGTGAGGTACATACCGCGAGCTAGGTGCTACGTAATATTTAAGCTGAGTGCTCCAGGCCGCGTTTCGCTTTTATGTACGAGGGGGATGTACAGCCTGCTAAGCTTGTCCACGGCCAACCCCGCACATTTGCCCTCCTCCCACCCTCTCGTGTCCCCGCCGCAACCGCCTGAATTAATCGCGGCGCTCTGCGAAAATAATTATTGCTCGTCCCTCGCCTCACGTGTACGGCGCAATAATTAACGTTTACACGTCGCATCGCTCTTATAAGCGTCCAAGGCGCGTTGCTTCCGTAGAGAGTTAACGAATGAGGCTGCTCTTTATTCAGTTACCTCTGATTTTGATAAAATATAATCTATGTTGTTGGAAAATCTGTTACCTTGAAAAATAGCTATTTATTTAATTATTATATTAATGGATTTAAATTAATGTAACGCGCGCAGGAAAATAACTCTTTACCTTTAAAAAGTAAGTCGTTATATTTTTCGTTTTTTTAACTATTATAAGTTATATATAAAACACACGCAAATGAAATTTAACATTTTTTAAACATTTTGTTATAGTAAAATATAACAAACGCGATATAATTTTGATATTGGTATCGCTATTGATATAAAATATATAATATTTTGATATATAATAATTTAAATCTTAATATCTTAATAAAAAAAAACATTGCAAAGAAAAAATTTCTTCTCCAAATTCTGGAAGTGTAAATAAAAAAAGGCTTTCTTTCATTGTTTGTAAACATGGTCAAAAACGTTCTTTCGCAATTCTAACTTTATGTAATTTTCACGTGATACACTAGTCTATGAATTAAATTTGTTTTTAACATGTAAAAGTTTATAAGAATTGTATGATTTGATTTAAAATTAAATTTTATCAAGATTATTTATTAATTTATAAAAAAAAATTAATGCTCTTTATATGTATGTTTATTTGCATAGAAAATGCCGCGTGAAAGTAACGATAAAAGTAATTGTTGGATTCCTTACTCGTTATCGAAAAAATATATCAAACTTACTTCTTTTATCACAAATAAAATTTGACGCCGTTGCCGAAAAAAAGTAACTGTAACGTCACAAATAACTTCCCAACCCTGCTTTAAAACGAAACTGTCTTATGGACCGTTCTTACTTAGAATTGATATCCATTTCGTTTGTATGTTTGAGCCTGAATAACAGTTCACTCGGCTCGCCCGAGAACAGCGAGGATCGTAACGAAGCAGCAAGTAAGTGCAACTCACTTCAGGTGACGGAGCGTGCTTAGAATCCGACCGCACACTTCGACCGGCCAACTCCAATCCGGTTTGCCAAACTCAGAGATTTTTGACTTCTCGGGTCAACGACACCCGCCAAGTCGAACGATTCGATCTCGTGATTTAGCTCGAATCCCGCCACATATCCCTCCACCCCCTCCCATCCCTTTTGCCCTCACCCCTATCGTGACTAATCTAGGTTTCCGTAACGCTCGGCAAAAGACGGCTGGACGACTGTCGCAGCCTCTTCGAGGTGCGGATCACGTCTTGACCGCACCTCGTCCCGTCGAATCGGATCCCGAAACCAACCAGTCCAGGACCCGGCGACCAACGTAGCGTAAAGGAGCCTGATTGTCCGTATTGTCCGGCCGTTCTAAGTTATGGAGATCCGTAATGCTAACCAGGCTGTCCTTAGTCTTAGGAACACGAAATCCATCGCCTCCCGGCGATACATCTCGCCCAACGACAAACGGCGGAATTGTGAGGCACGTCACGTAATAAAAGTAGAAAGCGGACATGTGTTTCCAGCGAGGAAGGAAGAGAAAACTTTGCCGGTGATGCTCAGTGTGCCGGAAATCGACTTCTCCCCGATCCTAGCTATCGTTATATTAAAATATGCTCGCGGTTCTGTCCTAGAAAAATAATTTGTATATTTTATATTTAGTACAAAAGAAGTTAATCAATGTATATACTTAAAAAAAAGTGTAGATATTTTCGAATATATATTATGAATCACAAAATATGATAATATTCCTG
>NW_021848439.1:1022922-1049565 GCF_003651465.1 Formica exsecta | reverse complement strand
TTCCTGCTGCGTCCTCGCTTGCATCTTGCTCTTATTGAAATGCGCTCGCACATCACGATACATTGCTGCGGGTATATATCATTCCGCGGCAATACGTAGAGTGTTATAGATTTACAGAAGAACTTGTCGCGTTAAATGACGTTAAGTCTAGAACGGCAAATAACGCTGAGCTGGCCGGATGGGAACAGGACCTGTTCCTGGTCCTCGTTAGCGCCTTCCTACGCCTGGTTTGCGCTCTCTTCCGCTTCCAGGCACATCCACTTTACTCAGCGAAGGCACACCGTGCCGAACAATCGTCTCGTAATTCTTCCCAATCAACCGATTGTCGAAGCTAAAACTATTGTGTCTTTCCACGGTGCTCCAACTGAGGTTGAGGATTCGAAAGCATCCCCTTAACCGGCATATAACTCCCGCTCTGTCGTCCCCTACGTTTCTCTACCTCCGCCCGTCCGTTGACGACGCCGTCGTCGTCGTCGCTTCGATGGCGACAGTCAGTAAAACGTTCTGGTCTTCGCTAAGTGCGGTCAATCGACCGGCAACGACGACCATTGTGTCTCGTCGAGAGGCGTTAAAAGACGCGTTTACGTTTCGTTATTGTGGCCCTGACATTGCCGTTCACGATTTAGTGCGTTTAAGGAAATTCGACGAGTGCGCTAAAATCTCTCAGGTCTCTCGAGCTTGTAAACGAATAAAAAAAAAAAAAATAACGCGGTGAATTTTTATTGCAATTTAATCTTTACTCCTTTACATATAATTAAACTTACCCTCTTGAATAAACGATAGCTGAGTCCCTTTGACGATCTGAGGCTCCGATTTGAAAGTCAAGTAAAAAAAAACCGCGCCGCACTGACGCTGTCATTATGAAAATAATTTATTAGTCACTATAGATTCTTGCTACGCGTTAACCGTATTGCTCGCGAATTGAAAGTAACTCCTTTCCCCGGAAACGGCGTAGATTCTCGTAGCAGTTGCCGCGGAACGGTCCATAGACGTGTCCGCAATATCGCTGCATATAAAGTAAACTCGAGGAGCGAAATAACGCAGATCTATCGCAGGAAGGAAGGAAGGAAGGAAGAAAGGAAAGACGCGGCGTCGGTGAAGTAATGATATCCATCGATATTAAAGTCGAGTGACGCGGCATCACTTACGCAGGGTCATCTGCATTTAAATGAAATCTCCAGGGGTGGAAGAGAGGGATTGACTGGTCCAACCATTTTCCACGTTTACAAAAACTTTTGGCGACCGCGTTATCGATCGTATTCGCATTCACAAACGCTTCCAAATGTACGATAGATATTTCTATTCGATACCTATTCGTAAAAAAGCGATATGAAACATCGAAACCATAAATGACGACATGTATAGAGATAGCATTTGATACGCGTTTTCTCGCTAATTTATTTTACCGAAAAATCCAAAAGCGATGATTTTGAAAGAGATCAATTCTTTTAAAAATTTATAGGAAATCATAGAAAATACAAGTAAAAGGATTTTAAATAATAAACCAATTTCTTTTGTATCTCTTCCCTTTTTCCGATCTTTGGTCACGCTAATCAATTCCGCAAATCTAATTCTTTTTAATCGAAAATGACAATTTTTAACATTTGCGTTCGTTGTAATGTGTCCAATCAAATATTTCTTTTTAATACTGCAAATACAAAAGAAATTAAAATTAAGAAAAAATTAAGAATATTATTCAGCTGCGCTAGAAATGCATCGCTCTATTTAAACAATGTAATATACGAAATGTATAATTATAAGATCCGCTTTTTATTCGACTTTATAAAAAAAATCTAAGAAGTCAAGATGAGAGGAAGAGAGAAATGTATTAATTTAATAAACTTACATTACTTACATATTAGGTGTGGATTACACGGAATTTGCCGACACATCGCTGAATTCAATCCACCGATGCATCAAAAATAGTCGGCAACAAGAAACTGCCATTATCATCGAAGAGACGTGGCATCGTGGAATGGCGGACAAGTCGCATAATGGAATACTTTTATCCGCGCGGACGCGATCGTTAATTATTCAGGAACGATCTCTCGCGTTAACCGAATCCCGATGCTTGTGTGGTATCGGCCGTACACTCCAGCACGCTAAAATTCAATGTAGGTTCTGCGGTTAGGACATTCTGCTTGCCTGAGATAGAAGAGCTCGAGTCTCTCGTAAAAATCAAAACGCCGTTATTTATTAACCGTAAAAACCGCTTACAATTTATCTGTTATTAAAAATTGTTTGTTGCCATTGTTTAATAATTTCTTAATCGTAATAAGACGAAGAAAGAGTAGCAAACTTATCAAAATTTTTATAGCATATTTTATAACATTCTTAAAATTATTTTTTATATAGGAAAGAGATAAAAGAGATTGCGGAAATATACTAGATCTCATAGCTGTTATTAGCGTGACGTCATCTGCACCAAAGTTTGCGAATCACCTACTTCTCTATCAAGAAATCCACTAAGAGGGTGGTTAATGATCTGTGACTATTCTCGAAAGTGACATCTCAACTCATACTCGTTTTCGCATCGTAATCGATCAAATTTCTTCTGTCCGCCTAGCATCGTATCTCATAATATACAAGTGACTGTATATAGGATAGGCACTCAATCATTCACGCCTACTGAAACGTCTATCGTAATTGCGTGTATGTTTGTATGAATATATACATATACATATATAATATATATACATATAAATATGCAACATGATAAAATAAATAACTTTTTATTTATTTCTGTTCTCTGATAATTTTAATAATAATATATCTATAAATAATGTGGATCAACATGTGAATTGGATACAACGAGTCTATAAAGAATAAGTCCTAAAGAATAAATCTTGGCTCTAAAAACGTGAACCAACCGCGAACGACGGTAACAAATTAACTTGTTGCGGAAACGAGGGTCCCAGCTCGTGTATTGTCAAAACGGAAGTACATCCGGCCGTGATGCATCGTCGAAAGGAAAATGCAATTCACAAAACAGGAGACGCTTGAACCTGACCGTCGAGCCGAGTTTAGGGGCGAGTTTTAGGCTTAACTCGATTGCGGTGGTCCAACGACAACGATGTAGTGCCTTCCGCTTCGAAGGGCCGTTCATAAATAACCACCCTTTGCACGCGACCTTCAAAGCGTTCTCGCCGATGCACCCTTACATTCGAGAAATTTATCGTTTTCTAGTTGAACGAGAAATATTCCAGCCATCCCTCGTGCGAGCACGGGGTGATTCGCATAACATACCGCGCGTAGACGCCGAATTTGTAATGAGAGCGCGTCGCGTCTACAAAGAATGAATATATTTCCGCGAGAGTTGGGGATGAATACCGTAATCTTCCCCGCCGCGTAAATCGGAACGCCCACTTGTCATCGTTCACGCGTTATAAATTAATTTACATATCTATCTCTTAGCGGAAAATTTCCGTCTCGCAGAATTTTCTCCGTTCTAATTTCACGTAGATGTGTACATCAAACACAATTGCGACGATTATAATTTATTCGAATGAAAGAGTCGTATATTTAGTACGCGATAAAAACCGAGAATTGAGTGTTTAACTCGAAAACAATTCCGGTATTAATTAGTGATATTTTAAAATTATCTTATATTACAATACAATTGCAGCAATATATATTTTTTTTTTAATATCTAAGTTTGACCGAGAGTCTTGTTTATTTTTAGTTAGTTTATCATATTTAAAAAATTAAAAAATATAATATGTATATAATAATGATATTTAAATACTAGTTATATATATGTTTTATTCCAGATATGTGTGTATGAAAGCTTTTATTAAAAAATGGAATCTAAAATAAATAGAAGAAGCTTTAAAAGCTACAGTCTTGCAAATATAACATGTACCATTATTATTGATTTTTTAATGAAATTTTACTGTCATAATCAGAGACATAAGACCGGAAAGTAAAAAATGTGAGTGTTTTTGCATCAGAGATCAGTGAAATATTCACTGATCTTTGATAAAATTTTGTGTCATTGCTTTGATCAGTGACGTTTCTGCTGATTCAGTTTAAGAGATAATATTTTCAAAAGAGTATATTCAACGATAATCATATACGCGCGTAGTTAAGTTCTACGATGACGCATTTGCGAAATTTATCGTCCTCCGCCGCGAGAATCTGACGCAGATCGTTACTCCGTTCTCCAGGAGCTCCGACAATCGTGAACGCGGCTTCAACTTTCCAGCAAGTGGTACTCGATAATTCATGGTAAGGAGGCTTAAGTCGCGCATCCACGCGAGACTACCGGGGTCGGAAGGGGAAAGGGGAACGAGGGGGAAAAAGGGCGGGAGGGAGGTTAGGGGGGATCGGCATCGTGGCACGCTCAGACGCTGTCGTCTAACAGGTGCCGATGGATATATCATCGGAACGCTGCGGCAGGGTAGTTTGCATGAAGACCCTCTCGGTCGACCCCGTCTTCTATGCGAGGGTGACGTCACTCGCGGTGATAGATCGCTTGAATTATAAGCATCGCTAGTCTTGCGCGATGCCTATCCACAATGCGCTCCGTGATGCGGAAATAGTTTTCGCCGGGGTTTCCACTCTACTGAGGGATGCGAAGACGCTAAATTGAACTTTCCAAAAAAGTGTTCCGCAGTTAACATTAATTGATATTTATAATGAAAATTAATCCGACTCGGCAAAACGTAATTTCGCACTAAGCTACAACAAGCGTGTAAGAAATTCTAGAAATTATTACTCTACAAAAACGTGATACAACCGAAAAAAGTTACATAAAGAAGTGAATTTTATTTAATAAAAAGATTTCAAATAATTTAAGTTACTAAAAGAGAGAAGTTGTTTATATAAAAATAACAAGATTACTCTTATATTTTTAATAGAATGTATTTTTTCGTACATTATTATTTTAATAATCACAATTGAGATGAATTCGATGATATAACAGGAAATCGTTAAAAATAGTATTCAAGTTTAAAAAATATGAATATATTATCGTTTCTAAATCGAACACAATTGCGACGATTATAATTTATTCGAATGAAAGAGTCGTATATTTAGTACGCGATAAAAACCGAGAATTGAGTGTTTAACTCGAAAACAATTCCGGTATTAATTAGTGATATTTTAAAATTATCTTATATTACAATACAATTGCAGCAATATATATTTTTTTTTTAATATCTAAGTTTGACCGAGAGTCTTGTTTATTTTTAGTTAGTTTATCATATTTTAAAAAAAAATAATATTCTATATTTTCAATTTATTACTTTGGAAGAATCGTTACTATGCCAGTTAGATTATAATTTCGGACACACTCTATATATTTCTAAGATAATGAAATGATGCATCTTACTGCATGCTTCTCTTGTTAAAACTAAATGAGACAGTCCAAACGCACGACGGTCCACGAATCGAGATATGTCGACAGTATCCACACAGATATATGCCGATAAAACCGAGATAAGCATGACAAAGGGTGCTGAGGAAAGAGAAGCCGACGAGTGAAGATTCTAAACGAAGATGCGTACGAGATCGTATGAATTTCCATCTGGTGCCTTTTCAATAATCTATGCACACGTGCGCTGGGGTGAAGAGGAGAGAGGAGACACGGTATCTCGCCGCACGAGGAAGCAGGAGAAGAAGAGACAGGGCGCAAAACGTGGGATGAGTTTTCGTATGGCGTATGTGAAGACTGGCTGGGATAGGAATTGCTCACCGGGATTCTCAGACAGACCGAATCAATGCAAACAACTGGATATTGCCGGCAATATCAGTTTCCTTAGAGCGGCGCGCCGCTCAACTGCGAAACGCGCCCAGACGACGACGACGACGACGGTCTACAGCGTCGAAGGTAGCTCGGGATGCTGCGCGGAGCTTCCGTAGGAAGGATGAAAAGGGGTAGAGAGAGAGGGGGATAAAGGGGAAGAGGTAAAGGAGAAGCGGAAGCGCATATACCCGTCGTAGGCGAAAGTTTGTCTTGCCTTCGCGCATCTTTCTCTCTCTCTCTCTCTCTCTCTTTCTCTCTCTCTCTCTCTCCCGTTTGCATCCACGAACTTGCCGACTACGTGATTTATTCAGCCTATTTTATGCGAGAACCCACCATATGAGATTTCCACGGACACCTTATTTCCTATCCCGGGCTAGCGTAAGCGCGCGACTTCTTGCGAGATCGAAGTAGTCCCGAAGAACGAAAAAATTTCTTTTCGGCGCGCGACTTTCTAGCGAGCAGCTTAAAAAAAGAAAAAATATCTTGTCACGCTCGATATATTTCACATCGACTAATATAATATCTCAGATTGATTTTATGATTGATAAGCATTGACAAATTACGAGTTATTGGACATTAAAATTTCTGGAGAGTTAAAGATACGCAATAAGACGTGTTTTAAAAGAGGAAAAGGCTGCGAAAAATGAATCTAAGGTTGAGAGAGAGATTTTATGGCTGGTTGCGAGTCAGGGGGACGAACGCGGGGATGTCTCTGTCGGACAGGCACAATAACTTACTCGCAATCTTGACAAACGGTCTAATGCACGTATTTTGCGTCTCGCGCTTTAGCGGATGTTAATGCATCATCTACCGCGTCACCGAGTTAGCATAATGCACTTAACAACCCCCGGATTCGCACTTTGATTACCCACCAAAGTTCTATATCAAGAGCTGACATTTAATCTTTCTGAGAAATGCGACTCTCCCCAATTGCCAATCGCGCCTTCCAACAACAGTCTTTTTCCCCGAGACTTATAGACATCGATCGTTCAACCAGCATATATTCAATAAGAAAAAAACAAACAAATGAATTATACTAAATACATATCTAAAATTATATTTAATCCTTATTATTAGTAATATTTTTTACAAATTATATTGAAAATGTTAATATATTTAGTTACTAAAACGTTTTATGACACGTCTTATAAACAATCATAAAAATATTTTCACATTTTACTAAAACTCAATATCTGACATAATAAAAGAATCTCTAAAATTTTTTTAAAAATTTTGCTACATTTCTTCATTGTAATAATCACAAACGAGGATTTAATCGATTCAGAATATAGTTGTACGCGGAAGGTTCCTGAAGAACGTCCTTCGTCACAAGCGCATAATTCGCAATTAACTTACGCAGAGCCTGTTCAACGCTAATTAATGAATACGTCAGAAACTTCAGGTAACGTACTTCGATTAGTCCACCAAAGAGTTTTATAGTCGCCATGTTAAGCGCCATGAAATTTAATTTCCGATACATCATTGGAATTAGCAATTAATTAAAAAATCTCGTAGCTGGCAATTCTTGTTACGTCCTGTATTATGTAACACAAGGAACTATCTACATTTCACTAATTGTGCGTCTCTCACACTGTAGTCATCTTAATTTTATTATCGTTTCTTATAATAACCATCGAATCACAGTGACATAAATTTTAATATAATTTACTTAAAGCAATAAACAATTACATAGCATCAAAAAATCATTAAATTATTTATTTTATATATTGCACAACAGAAAGAGAGGGAGAGAAATGTCGTTATAATCATATTTTTAGCTCTATATATTTTCACGAGAAATTCTTTAATAGATTTATATCCCCGCATTACGTCACGATTTCCGTTACTCGTGCATCAAAAGCGAAAGCGGGCGCGAAACGTTCGGACGTCAGCGTTGAAAATTGCCGACGTCATCTAAGGGCGAAATGCAATTACCAGCAGAATCGTACACCCTTCATATATACTATACGCGGGTACCGAGAGATCCGCGATTTCCATTTTTATCCGGCGCTAATGGGACGATGTCAAAGTAAAACCCCTATTTGCCATCTTCGCGATTTTCCGGTTCATCGATCTCAAGGCTAACCCAATAAGTTAGGCACCATTCGTCTTGAACGCACCCGTAGACTCGCGAGGATTAGAGAATATTACTGATCCTTTCTAAGATATATACATACATATAATGTGTATATATGTATGTGTGTATGTGTTATATATATATGCTTCGTCTTCTACCTTGACTATTAATCAAACTCAATTAGAATTACGGTTTGTTGTAATTTTTACTTGTGATACTATTTTGTTGAAAAACTGCATTCATAAATTTATGAAATGCAAAACGTTTGAGAAATCTTTAAAACATATTTAGCTTAAAAAATATTAAAACTAAAATCAAAATTATATTGAATTATTCAAAGTAAAAAATATGCTTTTAAAGTTGTACAGTTTTATGTCGTCTTACAATTGTGCTGTAATTGAACATTCAAAAACTATCTTTCTAGCGTCCCTATATATACACATTCAATTTTTTCACACTTGTCCAAAATAAAAATTCCGAAACTAGCAATCGATTTCATATCGCGCATCAACCATGCCAGTTATTGCAAGCGGGAAAATCTAGCGATGTTTCAACAGCATCGATTTGTCGCGGAGATGACCGGCACGTCATTCATGCGAGCCGCGCGCGAAGACCCCGAGACAATAATTGGCTCGTCCACTCAGCATCTCTCGCTTTGGAGCGACCGATGGCTGTACTCGTTGAGATTACGCCAAATGGTTGTAAATGCCTGGAGAGAGAGAGAGTACCGGGCCGGTCCAGAGAGCAGAACCCCCCCGCGCCAACCCCGCCGCCGTCAAAGAGTGAGCCACTATCTCGCAACTGCAGTTACAACTGCACAAAGGTTAATGCATGCTATTGTTGTTGCCAGCCGGCCAGAACTGCCGTGCTTTCGTCGAATCGTCAGACAAACGCATTCATACGGATGTCGGCGAATGCACTCTTAGGTTTTCGTGATAAGCGCTATATACGTATTTAGCAAATTGCGCTATTTTGTTAATAAAATCTTCCGATAGTAGCTTTCTTCGGAACAAGAGTTTTTATTATCTAATTATCTACTTTCGAAACTTTTCTCGCTATTTCTCAATTTCCCATCGTTAATAACTCTCTCGAAAATTCTCTCTCTCTCCCTGCTTAAGTTTTTCCTTAGTATTTCTATTTCGAGGCAGCAATAATTTTAAAACTGTCCGTGTTTTTTAAGTACAAGCGAGAGAAAACGAGAACTCCATTTGTACTAATGCGTTCTTCACCAGAAGGAGCCCCGTTCTTTCCGGACTAACAGCTTTACGGATAGTTGATGTGTTTCGCCGCAAAGTCACATCAAACAAGCTAAACAGCCTACGTAAAAGCGTACGTTGATAATACATATAGGGAAGGTTCCGCGAGATTCTTACTCGAAGTGGATGAAGGGTGATAAAGCGAGAGATGAGAGCTCATCACGTGAATGGAAGGGACATGGCTCGGCTCGGCTCGGCTTTGCTCGACGTCACGTGATAGGGAAATCAGAATCAGGGCAGATCAAAGCGGACGGAGCGGTACACGTCGAAGTTGACGGAGAACGTTAGCGAATTGCGAGTCTCGAAGTGCGTCGCATCTTGTGATGGGGGGGTGGAGGGTGAGAAAGAGAGGAAGGGGGAGGGAAGAACGGCGGGGATGGACAGAGAAAAGACTAAGTCGATTTTAATTTAACCGGAGGATAAATTAAAGGGCATCAATCCGTAGGGCAAAGTGCTGCGGAGGATTAACAATCGGCTCTTAAGGATCTAAAAGGGCGACGGGGGTAACGACAGGCCTTTCGAGTGAAACGACGGCCGGATACCTAATTCGCTCTTGGCCCTTGGTCTACCCTAACGGGAGGTAATCCTCCAACATCGTCGTACTTAAGGATGTACGTGCCGCTTTTGCAAATTGTACATGGAACTAAAAATATTTTTTAAAGAAACTCCTTGTATGCGTCAAAATGCGAACAATTATGTTGTATATTAATACAATCAAACTTTCCAATTATTATCTCCTATAAATTTATATTATATACCAAATTTAAATATATATATAATGTGTAACTTAATATAATATTTTATTAATGTATTTTTGAGCGTAAATATATAATAAATTTGGTACGTGATATATGTTTAAGAAATAAAAAATAATTATTAAAACAATCTGTGCTTGAATTTGTAATAACTGCGCAATAGACCGCATTGTTCTATTATAAAAACGCGATGTCTTTAACCGAGATAAGGCAGCCAAATGAAGCAATTCCATTGCAAGCCGATATTAAGGTCTCGCGTTGACTTTAACAGAGGGTAAAACGATCGAAGCCAGCTTCTCGATAATGGCAGCACGTATAAGCTGCAGGTTGCAGGGAGCCGTAAAATCAAGAATGCGCCGCGCCTATGACCATCCGCTGTTGTCGTACAATCCGCAGAAAAGGTATATTCCGTATATTCCGTTCAATAACCCTTCTCGATAACAATACTGCCAATATCGACTTATTCTCTAAAACACGCCGTATCACTATTGCCATTATTAATCGCGAGTAGAATTGACAATTATCGATAATTGGCGGAATATCTTAAATGTAACAGTGCAAGAAACGCGACTCCCTGTACAAATTTATTATATTTATTTTCTTATACATAATAAATGCGCCAGTTTCTCTCCTCGCCACATTTGCCTTTTTAGTGCTGCGTAAAAATAAATGCATGGTAACCATATTTCGAAAAAGACGCCATTTAAAAAGGAGACTCATAATTTCATAAATAGGAATGCACAGAAACGTAAAGTCTCGAAAGCTCCGGGTCGACGTTTTTACGTCGTTTTGCGCGATTAGCAAGCACGAGGATGCAACATCATTAGCAATTTATAAGGGCAACGTATAAAAGTTATCCGCGCACGTTTCCGCTGAATCTCGTTCTACAAAGATAGAAGTAAGCGCCTTGGCGCGTGGAGAATTTAAGGATAGCTAATTCCAAGAGAGCGGTTACGCGCTTTCAGCCTATTCTGAAGTCATGTTATTAACCAGAATGCGATGCCGCTCGCTTTTCAGGTGTGAAACAAATGCGCTTCTCTTCGTTTTAATCTTGTATCGACAGAATCTTCTTCGTCCCTAAAAATTCGGCCGATTTCGGTTATAAACGAATAGAATTAAAAATGAAAAGAGGATTTTTGATAAACTTTAATATAAATTTTATTTGTATTTTCCTATTTACTTTGTTTATAATTTTTAATTGAAAATTATAATAAATTTTTGAAATAAAATAATAATGTTTAAATAAACAAGATTTTGCTTGAGAAAAAAATTTTATGTGATTAGTATATCATTTATAAACAGACGAGATCTCTCTTCCTTTTCGACTTACAGGACATAGTGGCGTGAAAATATGCGAGATAACGAGTTGTATACGATAAGAAGATTAAACAGAAATGAGATAAAATATGCAGTCGGTTTCGCGGTTATGCTGTTTTAACCGTTAATTTATTGTGGATTAATTAAAACAGTTTGCAGAAGAATGGAACCTTTATACCCGTTGTTAATATAATTTAGTGCATATTGCTCCAAGACAGACAATAACAAAAGTAATATATTTCGTCTACGACAACCAGTAAACTGCCCATCTATATATATGCATGCGCGCCTAAACAAATGTTAAACCGCTTGCCGGACGTTACAAGAGTTTCTTTATCCTCCGTCTGATAAAAGACAAATTTTGCATTCGCATATTTCTAAGATGAATTCAAAGTGTCAATTATCAAATAATGAAAAATAATACAACGATAAGAGATGTTAAACAAATTCGGTGTATCAATATTGATATTGATATATTATTATATTGATAAGCAAAACATTATACCTCTTCCCGCGACCTTTCCTGTTTACCAGTTTCTTTCGAAGACTTTGATGAAATAATTTTCTCTTGTTTTTAGTAATAGATAAGCTGTGATACAAAACAGATTTATCATGCGACGACGGAATATAAAGTGGGTGCGGGACTATTATTCAAAAGTTTCATACAATCGTGTACGATGTAAAATTTGCGATACACATTTTCTAAAATTCATAGAAAGGACATTCCAGTTTAGAATTCACATGCAGCTGAAGCATCCGGAATATTTAAATTTGAACATAATTCAAGAACGCCGTTGGGAGCGACTATTTTGCACGGAAAGAGACAATAAATTGCAATGCACTATTTGTCATAGATGTTATTATATGGACATATATCTTAACCCACGACTAGAAATTCATTTAGGAACACATCAAATTTATAAAAATAGAACGTTTGAATGGCTAAACACATATTTTAATGGGACACAATGCAGAATATGCAGTAACGTTTTGCGAAGAAGCCCTCTTGTTTACTCCGTAAGACATTTGATTAACTCTCATCAAATCATTCCACCTTTCGATAACGTAGCGGAATAAAAGAAAAGGTAATATTCTTATATTTATATACTTTTTTAAATATTATTGTTAATGGTTATAGATATATTACTATAATTTACTTCTTTAAATCGTTTTTTACCCATATCTTTACATATGGATGGAAACATGAATCATGTAATTAAAGAAATTCTCTAATTTTTTAATTTATTTTTTGGTTTAAATTATATACCTTTGCGCCCTAAAAAGTGGCTCTTTTGCCTTTTTACTCGGATTTTACTTGATTTTAAACATTTTATATTTTGTGTGTGTTTTATATATATTATAAATGTTCAAGTCAGACACATGAAATGTTTGTAATTGACAGATATTATAAATAGTCAGTAATTTGTGAAAATATAAAAATGTAGAAATAAATATTTAAGTAAGCGTACAAAAATCTTTGAGTCGGATAGTACAATATTTAAAACTGAATACTCGAATTTTTGAATGTTTAGATTATAAGAAAGTTTTAATATAATAACAGTTTTTATCTATTAAATTAATTAATTGACGTGAATAATTAAAAAAAAATATTGTTAAATTAAGAATTTAATTAAACATTGAATAAAAACAATATTGGTTACAATATTTCTACTGTGTGTTTTAATCGTTTCATATTTATATATAGGTTCCCAAAAAATTCAAGTTAAAGGTTCAATAACAAGATCAAAGTTAATAACAGAAATACAGATTCCAAAACAAATTTTGAAGACGATGCTATATCAAGCAGCTATCACCAGCAGTAATGACAATTTTAAATCAGACTTATGGCTTATTGCCACAAATGAATAGAGAAATTGACGACTTTGACAAGTATTAATTTGCTTTGCATTTTTATATAATAGCATAGAGCAATTTTATGAATTAAATATAAACTATTTTGCAAATACGATTTGTTAGTTGTGTTTTAATTAAACATCATTAAATATTTGAAACTTTCTTTTTATTTATTTTATCGAAACAAAGTTTTTCTAATCCAGAAATAGATTTGTAAGACTCTCATATTGCAAAATGTAGATCCTGAAAAGCAGGATGGTACACTCAAAAAAATGTCTTGCTGATATAGGTAGATTTCTAGGTGTCACAACAAAAATTTATCGCTATTTTTTGTATCTGTTAGAATATTGTCTGTTACATATAGAATTTATAGCAGCAATATTCTAATAATATCTTCTAGAAAATTTAGGTCCCATTGCCAAATGTTAATCACTGCATTGGATAAATATGAGTTTCGATACTACAGCTAGAACGATCTTTGCGAGAAATATAACTGCCAATTATAACTGCAGCATCGAAAAATTGAGAAAAATTGTTTAAAAGAGCTAGATAGATTGAGCGCGTTATACAAATATGTTAGACGTGAGGATTATATATTCATTTGTTTCTTGCCGCTAATTTTTTCTGTCTACCACAGCCAAACTTTATAACAAGTATGATTGGCCTTAACATGGATAGGCGCCACAGAAAAACATTCTTTCTAAATTTCACAAACAGTTCAGATATAAATTCTGTCTCTGTCACTTAGATTGATTAAATGCGAAACATATGCGATATCACAGTATTTGCTAATCATTTATGTACCTCAGTTAATTTTGCGCACCCAGAAAATTTTTGCTGTAGTTGCAAAACCACTTTTTTGAGTGTAATATAAAACAGACATAAAAATAAAAGCAAAGATCTTATTTTTTTATTATTATGAATTTTTCACATTATTAAAACAATCTTTTTGAATTCTTTTAAATGTAAATAAATTATAGTTCAAAAAAAAAATGTTTTCCTTTAAAAATAAAGAAAAATAGAGTCGTATTGTATTGTGAAGTCCTTCATAATCAGAAATCGCAAGTAAAAACATCAAGTTTGCACTTAGTGCGCAACATGAGCCTATTTCTAGCACATATTAAAGTTTTTCAGATTTTTCAATATCTTGCCACAAATATTTAACATAACCACAATACTATTTTCTAAATAATTTAATAAATCTCTGCACAGAAAAGATATTTTCACATAATTAACCCTGCCATTTTAAAATTTAATCTTATTAGTATCCGACGTATTATAAATAATATGTTAGATTTATCAATAAAAATAGGAAAGAAATATTTTTTAATCTTATCTTATGAAAAGTTTTGATGGTTGAAAAACACAACGTTTGTTCTTACAACTGTAAACAACATAATATTGACGCCAATACCTTCCAGTGACTAAAATGAAATCTAATGATTACAATTACTATAATTATCGATAGATTGCTGCAGTAATATAAACTTTATTTGTATTTTTTTATTTACTTTGTTTATGATTTTCAATCAAAAACTGTATAAATTTATGAAACAAATGTTCAAATAAACAAGTTCTTGCTTCAAAAGGAAATTTATGTGATTAGTATATCATTTATAAACAGACGAGATCTCTCTTCCTTTTCGACTTACAGGACATAGTGGCGTGAAAATATGCGAGATAACGAGTTGTATACGATAAGAAGATTAAACAGAAATGAGATAAAATATGCAGTCGGTTTCGCGGTTATGCTGTTTTAACCGTTAATTTATTGTGGATTAATTAAAACAGTTTGCAGAAGAATGGGACCTTTATACTCGTTGTTAACATAATTTAGTGCATATTGCTCCGAGACAGACAATAACGAAAATAATATATTTCGTCAACGACAATTAGTAAACTGCCCATCTATATATATGCATGCGCGCCTAAACAAATGTTAAACCGCTTGCCGGACGTTACAAGAGTTTCTTTATCCTCCGTCTGATAAAAGACAAATTTTGCATTCGCATATTTCTAAGATGAATTCAAAGTGTCAATTATCAAATAATGAAAAATAATACAACGATAAGAGATGTTAAACAAATTCGGTGTATCAATATTGATATTGATATATTATTATATTGATAAGCAAAACATTATACCTCTTCCCGCGACCTTTCCTGTTTACCAGTTTCTTTCGAAGACTTTGATGAAATAATTTTTCTCTTGTTTTTAGTAATAGATAAGCTGTGATACAAAACAGATTTATCATGCGACGACGGAATATAAACTGGGTGCGGGACTATTATGTAAAAAGTTTACACAATCGTGTACAATGTAAAATTTGTGATAAAAAGTTTATAAAAATCGTGGAAATAACATTACCGTTTAAAATTCACATGCAGCATAAGCATCCGGAATATTTAAATTTGAACCTAATTCAAAGACGCCGTTGGGAGCTACAGTTTTGCACGGAAAGAGACAATAAATTGCAATGCACTATTTGTCATAAATGTTGTTATCTAGACAAATATCTTAACCCACAACTAGAAATTCATTTAGATACACATCAAATTTATAAAAATAGAACGTTTGAATGGCTAAACACATATTTTAATGGGACACAATGCAGAATATGCGGTAACGTTTTGCGAAGAAGCCCTCCGGTTTACTTCGTAAGACATTTGATTAAGTCTCATCAAATCATTCCACCTTTCGATAACGTAGCGGAATAAGAGAAAAGGTAATATTCTTATATTGTTATACTTGTTTAAATATTATTGTTAATGGTTATAGATATATTACTATAATTTACTTCTTTAAATCGTTTTTTTTTACCCATATCTTTACATATGAATGGAAACAAATACTATAACACGTAACTTTAGGTGCACATGTCAAGATACATATAGAAAAATAATATAATATCTATTCTCCGATATGTGTAAAAATTTATTTGCGTGTAAACAAAAAGCATATAAAACTTAAACATTTTATATTTTGTGTGTGTTTTATATATATCATAAATGTTCAAGTCAGACACATGAAATGTTTGTGATTGACAGATATTATAAATAGTCAGTAATTTGTGAAAATATAGAAATGTAGAAATAAATATTCAAGTAAGCGGACAAAAATCTTTGAATCGGATAGTACAATATTTAAAACTAAACACTCGAATTTTTGAATGTTTAGATTATAAGAAAGTTTTAATATAATAACAGTTTTTATCTATTAAATTAATTGATTGACGTGAATAATTAAAAAAATTTATTGTTAAATTAAGAATTTAATTAAACATTGAATAAAAACAATATTGGTTACAATATTTCTACTGTGTGTTTTAATCATTTCATATTTATATACAGGTTCTCAAAAAATTCAAGTTAAAGATTCAATAACAAGCTCAAGGTTAACAACAGAAATACAGATTTCAAAACAAATTTTGAAAACAATACTACATCAAGCAGCTATCACCAGCAGTAATGACAATTTTAAATCAGACTTATGGCTTATTGCCACAAATGAATAGAGAAATTGACGACTTTGACAAGTATTAATTTGCTTTGCATTTTTATATAATAGCATAGAGCAATTTTATGAATTAAATATAAACTATTTTGCAAATACAATTTGTTAGTTGTGTTTTAATTAAATATCATCAAATATTTGGAATTTTCTTTTTATTTATTTTATCGAAACTAAGTTTTTCTAATCCAGAAATAGATTTGTAAGACTCTTACATTGCAAAATGTAGATCCTAAAAAGCAGGATGGTAATATAAAACAGACATAAAAATAAAAACAAAGATCTTATTTTTTTATTATTATGAATTTTTCACATTATTAAAACAATCTTTTTGAATTTTTTTAAATGTAAATAAATTATAGTTTAAAAAGAAAAAAAATTTCCTTTAAAAATAAAGAAAAATAGAGTCGTATTGTATTGTGAAGTCCTTCATAATCAGAAATCGCAAGTAAAAACATCAAGTTTGCACTTAGTGCGCAACATGAGCCTATTTCTAGCACATATTAAAGTTTTTCAGATTTTTCAATATCTTGCCACAAATATTTAACATAACCACAATACTATTTTCTAAATAATTTAATAAATCTCTGCACAGAAAAGATATTTTCACATAATTAACCCTGCCATTTTAAAATTTAATCTTATTAGTATCCGACGTATTATAAATAATATGTTAGATTTATCAATAAAAATAGGAAAGAAATATTTTTTAATCTTATCTTATGAAAAGTTTTGATGGTTGAAAAACACAACGTTTGTTCTTACTACTGTAAACAACATAATATTGACGCCAATACCTTCCAGTGACCAAAATGAAACCTAATGATTACAATTACTATAATTATCGATAGATTGCTGCAGTAATATAAACTTTATTTTTTTATTTACTTTGTTTATGATTTTCAATCAAAAACTGTATAAATTTATGAAACAAAAAAACAAATGTTCAATTAAACAAGTTTTTGCTTCAAAAGGAAATTTATGTGATTAGTATATCATTTATAAGCAGATGAGATCTCTCTTCCTTCTCGACTTATAGGACATAGTGGCATGAAAACACACGAGATAACGAGTTGTATACGATAAGAAGGTTAGATGAGATGAGATAATATATGCGATAGGTCTCGCGGCTATGCTGTTTTAACCGTTAATTTGTTGTGGATTAATTAAAACAGTTCCCAGAGGAGTAGAAGCTTTATATCTCATTGTTAGTATTGCTCCGAGACAGACAATAACGAAAGTAATATATTTCGTCAACGACAACCACTAAACTGCCCATCCGTACGTATACATGCGCGTCTAAACGAGTGTTAAGCCGCTTGCCAGACGTTACAAGGGCTACTTTACCCTCCGTCTGATGAAATTCTCTGCTGAAATTATTTTCAGGCTTGGCGACGGGTTAACGAAGCAGCTCGTCGAAACAAAAGCGAGAAGACGAAGAAGGGATCAGTCGGGAATTTTCACGTTGATAATGCGAATCATTTAACTCATCAATCTAGTTAATGTAATGAAATTTAGTCAAACAAGCGAGATATATATTTCTTACGCTATTAAATAGAAATTTTTGAAATATTGTAGATCAATGTCAAGTAATAGTAACGTTAAACGCCTCTTTTTTTGTATTACTCTGTAATACTGTCATATATATGTTAGAGGAACGCAATTAAAATAATATCATTTAAATAAGTATGATTTATGTTGCCGCAAAAAAAAATTCGCACAGATTTGTATTGTCAAACATCTCTTTCAAGCAATTTCAAACCGCCCGTCTCCATCACCATAAACGATGATTACGCGCCGGAAGCTGAAAAGCAATTTCTCTCGTCGCAGACGTCGAGGAAGAGTTCGCTTCTCTCACTTCGAGATAACGCTCGAATCGTTCCGCGGCGTATCCGCGCCTCGCGGAAGCGCGACTCTTGCCGATTGCATTCTCTGCCGACGCACAAACGTAAATTAAAAATGCTCCGACGCGGTTAACGAGCGGCGAACGACAAAGGGCGCAGCGGCGGACGCAAAGAGAATGAGAGACGCGGTGGCGAAAATTAATATCACCCTTCTGCCTGCCTTCGACCCTCGTGTTATAAGCGGGGGCCTCGTGCAAGCGCGCGTGTAACGCGCGTCAAAAGTGCAAACGCCGCTGTTTCGTTGCAAAAGTTTCGTCTCGTGTGTATTTCTAATTTTCGCGCTTCTAACGAAAAAAGAGACGAATGAAACAATGGCATCTAAATTTTCATCCAAGTTTCGTGAAATCTAATAATTTTAATTGTCAACAATTATGGCTGGATAATTCAGGAACATTCGTCGAATCTTTAAAGTCCTTAAAGATATATTGTGTATTTCAGGACTCGGAAAATTATTACTGTATCTACTAAAGGATGATAGCGACCGCATTGTGCTTTTATGTCGCTGAACGTGAGAGTGTAATGCATGAATGTCAGACGTAGAAACTATGCAATACAAACATATTCAGATTAAACGATAATAAAATGAAATAATTTGAATTTATATTAAATTGATCATTATATTTTTCTTTAAGTTTATTGTAAATTTCAAATAATAATTGAAAAAAATTAAATAGTTTTAATGACATTTGAACTAACACGTTATAATATTTTCATTCATATAACAAATAATTTCCTGAAGTTGCAAATCATACGCTTTACGCGGAAAGATGCATAAAAATTGTAAATATCAAAAGTAAGGCCAACTATTTGTCCATCCTACAAAATAAATTGTATGGTCTTTACAAACTGTGAGAGCCGTAAATCATTTTTATTGTCGATTATAAATTAGTAGCACATAATTAAGTCACACCATTTGCTAATTACATTGATCATATTCTGTGTTTGAACAGCGAATACTATAACATTATGTTTTTAGCAACTGTTTATTTTTATAAACTCTTACTTACTGCATACACAGATTTGAATATTTTTTGAGACGGAAAATTTCTCGACGGAAGCCGCGTCAAAATGAAATAAATTATTACAAACTATCGTGTCGCACAAGGTACTGACGTTGAATTCATTCAACTCGATGCACCCGAGCGTTTTGCACCGCGTCGATGCCGTGCTTGAACCTCGAGAGGCATCAACACCAAAGCTGTTGCCACGATCGTTGAACGCAGCCTTAATTACGACGTTTAAGCAAACGGTCAAACGACCTGGCGACGCGAAAGAATTTAATTACACGCCGGCCTGAAAAAGGCCGCGAAACCGAAAGCAAAAAGCCGCGAATACCTTATCCACGCGTCGGCCTGCAACTGGAAAGGAGATTGAAAATGAGAGAACGATCTCCCTCTTAAACAAAGTACTAGAATTAACCCGAATGCAAGGCTATCCAACCAGAATACGATATAGCGACGTCGTCTCGTCAGAGAGACGGTTGCCTGCTAAAGGAAACAAACACCGAAAGAGCAGCTGCAAAAACAGCATTGAAAAACACATGTATAAGCAAGTATATGTATATAAGTGCAAAGATTTAAAATAAAATTTTATTATTTAGCAAATATCAATTATTAAATATAATATCTTTTTTTTCAGAAAAGTATCGTTTTCTAATTAAAAACTGTTTAACGCAAAATAGTATATCATCGATTAATATGTATATTTTCGATTATTTAATAACTAAAATACTTAACCTTAGGCTAAATATTTTCTTACATTAGTTTGCTTAAAATATCCGTTCATTCTGATGGAAAGATTGATTGCTCACTATTGTTTGATCGCTCAAAAGTGTCGATGAATCGCGACGCGAGTGCTTCGCGACGATACTCGAAATGAAAGCGGCAAAAAGGGATTGAAGCGAAAAAAAAAGTTGGTGAAATCGAGAAGCGAGAAGCGATCGGGCGAAAATAGTCGAATATTCGCGAAAAGGGGGAAGGAATAGATGTCGAAGCGGGTAGTATAGTCCGGCCCGACTCGCGTACAATGTCGATGAAGTAAAACGCAGTACGGGGGGGGTAATTGGCGCACCTTTCAGATGTAAATGCGGTTCGTTAGGGAGGTTTCCAGCCGGCGATGCATCGCTGACGATGCACCGGGAGAATCAGATTCGGCCAGTTGGTAATGCCGCTCTATAACGGGATGGTGAATTGACACGACTCACCCTCCTCTCTCTCTCTCTTTCTCTCTCGTTTCCGTGACGAAGCGAGCAAACCCCAGAAGCCGAGCGCTAAGTGCCTCGTGTTTTATCATGGTAATACGTCATCGGAAACTCTTTCGCGACACCATCATAGATACGGCGAAAATTTGCGAACGAGTACGCGTACTGATTTTGCGCAATATATGGTCCGCTGTATTTCGATCACACGATATACGCTGGCGATTATAATTCGCCATTAATTCCACTCGCGATCGAAATTGGATATTAACGCATGTGAAAACGATGATCTGTTACAATTAAATTACGATTGCTCTTTTTCTCGAACATTCTCATTCCGATTTAATTATAATATATACTTTTATTTTATTTTATTCGATTTTTAATCTAATAATTCTCTTTGGCGCGAGAGGAAAATCGATATTTATTACGCAGATTTTTAATCGAATTAAATAATGTGGACGCAATCTATCGCGACGTGATGATGAGGTGCGTCTCTATCTTAATTCAATTTTTTATCCCTTTCGCGCACAGTTCGTAACGAACGTTTTCCTTTATCCTGCCGGATCACCACAGTAACGCGGAAAATTTTCGCCCGAAACTCCGTGCCCCCCGTTAGAAGCGATCGTATCTCCTTCGATGAAACTCTCGAAGGTCGAATATACCGGGAACCTGCAGCCGCCCTCGTTACGAAGTTTCTCGTTACGAGGCACCTTTCATAGTTCCCCAGCCTAGTATGAGGTAAGCTGTTGGATAGCGAGCGCGCGCGGATGAGCCCGAGATTGAATTCAGCGAAAATTAACGGATATTGTTTATAAACGGAAACCTCCACGCGCGCGGCTCCCCGTGTAGATTGACATTACTTGCACGGATGATTATCGGTATGTCGAGAGGCCGATCGATCCCGTGCCCGAAATTCGCATTCAGCCCGTCGTAATCCTAAGAGCGTATAGAAGCCAAGTGATGACAGTGCTTTGAGCACCCGCACATAATTACGTGTGATGAGACGGAAGCCGGTAAATTTCGGGACCGGAGAACCCTAAACGCGTCATCTCCCGAGGATCGGATTCGCAAGATGTCAGTCTTAGAGACTCAAGGCTGAGTCTCTCAACAAAAGAATAAATAAATAAATAATTTTACAAAAATTTGGCGCTTTTTATGTCGCATGACTTATCTTTTGTTATTTAAGATAATGTTTTATGTCGATTTTTTTTTTAATACTAGAACAACACAGGCGCGCGTTATGCGTTATGCGTTACGTTTTTTACGGACATTTTCGCCTTCAAAGTTTAATAATCCTTTTATAAAATTTAGTTTTATTAATGAGAGGGGACTAAAAAGCTAAAAAGGGCCCCATAAACATTTTAGTTCCCCTTCTAACTTTTTAATATATATATTGAGATTTAGTTTAAAATTACCATTTTAATTAAAAAAATAACATATCAAGTTGAATTAAATTATAAACCTTCAAAGTTTAATAATCCTTTTATAAAATTTAGATTTATTAACTAGGGGGGACTAAAAAGCTAGAAGGGGTCCCATAAACTTTTTGGTTACCCTTCTAACTTTTTAATATATATATTGAAATTTAGTTTAAAATTACCATTTTAATTAAAATAATAACATTTTGAATTAAAATAAATTTTAAATTTTCAAAGTCTAATAATCCTTTTATAAAATTTAGTTTTATTAATTTGGGGAGACTAAAATGCTAGAGAGGGTCCCATAAACTTTTTGGTTCCCCTTCTAATTATTAATATATATATTGAAATTTAGTTTAAAATTACCATTTTAATTAAAATAGTAATATTTTAAATTGAATTAAATTTTAAACCTTCAGAGTTTAATAATCCTTTTATAACATTTAGTTTTATTAATTGGAGGGGTATATGAATATTACATGGACATTTACTAATTTTTTAAACTTTTTTTTCCTAACTTTAACTTTTTCTATCCCAAACTATTAAACTATCAAAATTCGCATGATTTGACAGTCGCAAATAATACGAGTAAAGCAAATCGCAGCGCAATCAGTATCACGGAAAAATGGCTTCAATGCTTCGATATATTCGAGTTCGAGGTTGCACGTCCTTTTTAGAAAGGGATATAATCTATATAAATTTTTTATTATACTCTCACTCTCTAAAAAACGCGATTGAAGATGTCAACCTATTTAATGTACCTCGAGACGTACGATTAATGTTTGCACGAGACAGAACTAATAGTGCATAGACACAACCAACCATAATAATCTTTCGATAATTGCTAATCGATTACCGCTAATCTACGATCATTCACGGAACAGTATCAATAGAAGGAAGGAATGCAATGTCATTGCCATAAGGCTGGGCGTGCGCTATTGATAAATCTTCGACGACAGCTCGATTGAACGAAAATCACGTCAGCGTCACACACAGCAGACAGCCCCACGGTAGAAGGGTATTAACGTTCCATAACGTTATTCATTTATCAACTATTCATATCCAGAGCTTGAGAAACGCGTTCACGTGTCTAAACGTCATATTTCACGTATGCGTGAAATCGTTAATCGCCCAGTTATTAGTCATCTTTCAATCGCAATTTTAAATATGTCATTCCAGTAAATGGAAACACTTTGATAAAGGCTTTTCAGTAAAAGATATAAACCATAGGATCTTACGTTATTTTCAGTCTGATCATTTCGATGAGCGACGGTTATTTTGACAATTTTAGGATCGATACGCTTATTGGAATTTCCAGCCGTTCCATATCCATAGAACAGAATGTATGAAACAGCGGTTCTCTCGCAGCGAGAGGCGCGGCGAGCCGCTGATTAGCAGAAGTCAAGCTGCGGATTAATAGCGTTTACCGATCCGCATTAGTTACGGTTAGTACATTTCAACGCGGTGCCTTGAAATTAGGCACGTACGATAATTAGACGGCGAGCTGCCGCCATTCCATCGCGCTGAGAGACCATACGCGCTGTGGAGGATAATTCGTATGGTCAATAGTTACCCTTGCGCTGCAGTGTCGGTCAAGATATTTAATCGAACATTACCTGCATAAATGGGGAGAAGCTGCCTCGCAAACGCGATCTAATATTGTCGACGTTATTTGCCATCGATAAATTATAAACGTACGCGTTAATATTTAGATGAACTCTCTTCTATAAGACATAGGAATTTAATTTCTATTTAATTTCTTATTTGATGCGAAAGAAATTATACATTTAGTACCACGAGAGGCAATGTGAGCTTGAAAAAATTATATAAAAAAAAGTAAGAATTATTATATTAAACATTTAATGTGTATATACATTTAAGGATAAATGTGTCTGCATTTAACAAAGGCTACTGTTATGAGATTTACAGCAATATCTTCTATAAAAAATTATTTGGTTGTATTTCTCTTTCACCGATTGAATGGCAAGTGAAGTCACGTTGTACAAAGATTCTGAAAATTTAAATTTCGCAATTTCAACTTTCAAATTTTTTTACTTTAGACGAGCAATATAATTCGGGACAAAAATCTATTTATAATTTTATATGTCTTATAAACTACGAATAAAACTTTTTTTTTTTTTTTAAAGAAATAAAATACACACGAAAAATGTATTTTGGGATACACAGCATATAAAATTAGAAATTTCTATTTTGCATTTTTTATCACGAATCATAGATGGTGTAAAGTGGACTCGACACATCGTATGTAAATTATTTTGTCTAGACAGAGCAGAGATCCGCGCAATCGATCGCGAGCAATTTGTCTCGGGGACCGTGCCAACATCCGGATGTTCGCGAAGAACGAAGAGAGATCTTGGTTCCGTTGCCTGGCGGCGCGGAAGTGGATAACGACCCCGCGGTGGAAAAAACTTTTAAAGTAAATATCGTAAAAATTCATTTCCTGCCAGCAATACGTTTCTATTCGTTCCCTCGCTCCCGCATTCTCCTCCTCCTCCTCCTCTTCCTCCTCCACCACCGTCCCTCGTTTTTGCTTCTTTCTGCTCGCGCGTTCCCGCCTTTGCACGCTCGAATACAATAATCCTGGTATGGAAGTTCTCGTATTTGCGAGCATTAGGGCGCTTCGTGGGAAAGGGGACGAAAAGTGTATAGGGGGGGGGAGGTTAGCCAGGGAAGAGGCAGGTATACAGGTGTTGGCATATATCGTTTAAGCGCGTGCCGTGTTCTTTACGGTGATATTAAAACAAGCGAGACCCCCCCGCGTGCGCGTGAATAGAGAACGGTTAGCGGATATTCCTCGACGGCACACAAATCAGTCCCCCAGTAGAGCTTAACCTGTAACCCGATCGATCCATATTTTATATCCAACACACGGGGCAATCCCCAAGTATTATCCGCAAATATTTTCCGCGAGATATATATAAATGGGTGCGCAACGATTGCGTAAAGAATTTTTGCGAAATTTTCCGAGGACCCCTCATCCCGCCCCTCCCCCCTTCCCCCCTCCCCCGGTACAATGGTTCTCGTCAACACATTTTTCAAGAAACGGCGACAAACGTCCCGGCCTGAAAAATGTCTCCTGTCTGATATTGGCGGAACTTTTCCGATTCGCCATTGGCAATGTAAACTCGCCTCTACTAGTGCATTATGCATGCCAGGAAATAGAACGAGTGGGGAACGCGACCTACACACGTACATACGCGTGTACATCGACCTGCAAATGTGTCCGGGCGGCTCAGCCGGGGCCCCCGAAATTCGGATAATCATGTTACAGTGAACGAGTTGTAAAATTCATGCCTCGTAAATACGAAATTTCCATTGACAATGGAGAAATGGTCCGATCACCGATAGCCGCTGAACCTCTTTCTTTTTCTCTCGCTCGTGTACGGCTTTTGAAAATGATATGTTTGCATTTTGCACTTTCCGATCGTTTGATGATAAAAAAAAAAAAAAAAAAAAAAAAAAAAAAAAAAAAATGAGAGAAATCAAATTTTAATTTTATAAAAGAGAGAAAAGCTATCTAATTATTTATAACACATTACGCAAATACGTCACGGTTTCGCGTTTATCCGAGACATTCGTTGATTTAAATATTTCTACTGCTGTCCCCCCTGTTGCTTTCCGAACTGTTATCAGCGAGCGAGATTATCTGCGATAATTGCACGTTCGCGATTTCAAAATTAGTTTATCTCCGATGACTATAATTCAAGATTTGCCACGCTCGTCATGCGTGTCTTGTCATTATGACATCGATGACAACATATAGTAATCGCCAATACCACGTTTGTACGATCTGGTTAATGTTGATTGACGCTCTATGTACGCATACGCGCGGAGGATGCTCCTCGCCGTATGCACACACAGGAAGTATCGGAGCCGAGGGGATATGCACTGAGCCATAATTAAACCAACACGTACCATGACTGTTTGCCTTCGCATAGCCGGACAGCCTATATGTAGCGTTATAAATGCATCTAATCAAATCTACAAAAATCAAAAGAAAATTCATTTTAAAATGTGCGCGTATATAATATTTCTTGGAGATATTTTCTAGAGATATGCGACTCGTACGAATAAAAACAATCAATATATTGTGTTTGCTAGACGTAATAATCTAATAACAATCTGCTATCTTATAATAAAGTAACATTCTCTCAATGCTTTTTTACAGTCAGCATTGCGTGACTGATAATCCTTCAATATGAAATTTATTATTAGTTTATTATTAATTTATTATTATCGTATTTATTTATAATAACGCAATAAAATTAAAATGTATTAATTATGTCATTATTCATTATTAATAAAATCTTACGGAATAATACTTTTTAAATAAACAAAAAGTTGTTCTTATAAAAGCAACAAAAAAAGAGATCGGGAAACTGTCGTAGCTCGCGTCGAGGAGAAGCGACATACCACTTGTCCGACAGACAAAGAACTGTTTCTCCGACGTTGCTACTCGGGGAGGGAGTAGTATAAGACGCCCGTACACAGACTCCGGGGGTTCCAAACGAGGAATCTGAAATTCTCCCTCTCCTCATCCGGCTTGTCTCGCGATGCGGGACGCGCCGTGGCGGACCGGGGGGGG
>NW_021848439.1:1000664-1022796 GCF_003651465.1 Formica exsecta | reverse complement strand
GCTTGTCCCGCGATGCGGGATGCGCCGTGGCGGACGGGGGGGGGGGGAGGGGGTCGAGAGTCAATAATCTTCAAGTAATCCGTCTTTCCGGCGAAAGCTATTTTCATTGTACTCCACAGATTCGTGGCGCGAGTCACCGGTTAGAGGACTTCGGGAAGGGAAGAGGGGGCGGGGGGAAGGGGAAGAGAGGGGTAAGGGGTGCGGTGCGTTAATCAACTAAAAGCCGATAGTCTGGGTTTACACACCGCGTCTCAATAGCCACTATCGTCTACCTCGCATACCGATAACTCCGCCCGGAGAGACGACGAGATGCATACATAAACGTGCGCGTGCAGGCCACATTCTGTAATCAGCCCCCGCGTCCGTTGAGTGATAGCCCATATTTACTTATTGCGTGCCATCGATCATTCAAGATTCCAGACGATAGGGCCGTTGCGTGTCGCGTCGAGATTCAAAGTTATATCGTTACGGAGGAACAGTTGTAATTATAACTTGACGTCGCGCGTCTCTCTTATGATTTAATACAAGAAAGTCTTGCGAAAAATTAAATATATAATAATTTATATAAAATTGTAATATAATTTAGAAATTATTCATACATTTATAAGAGACGAGGATAGGGTCATGTGCAACAATTTCCATCATATAGATAACGCGCGAACACGCGAATAATCGTAAAATACGGATATAATGCCGACATGCATGCATCTGGAATGCAACCGAGAACGCAGATCGCAAGTGTCAGCGGCTCGGTAGTTTTATATGGTGAATGGAGAGAGACTGGCACTTTTGCCAGGCAGTATTTTATAAAAGTTGCGCGTGCAGGCCACATTCTGTAATCAGCCCCCGCGTCCGTTGAGTGATAGCCCATATTTACTTATTGCGTGCCATCGATCATTCAAGATTCCAGACGATAGGGCCGTTGCGTGTCGCGTCGAGATTCAAAGTTATATCGTTACGGAGGAACAGTTGTAATTATAACTTGACGTCGCGCGTCTCTCTTATGATTTAATACAAGAAAGTCTTGCGAAAAATTAAATATATAATAATTTATATAAAATTGTAATATAATTTAGAAATTATTCATACATTTATAAGAGACGAGGATAGGGTCATGTGCAACAATTTCCATCATATAGATAACGCGCGAACACGCGAATAATCGTAAAATACGGATATAATGCCGACATGCATGCATCTGGAATGCAACCGAGAACGCAGATCGCAAGTGTCAGCGGCTCGGTAGTTTTATATGGTGAATGGAGAGAGACTGGCACTTTTGCCAGGCAGTATTTTATAAAAGTCGCTCTCCCCTCACAACGAGAGTAAAGCAACTGTACCATCGTTCCCACCTCACTTTTGTTCATACAATCATGCGTCTCACAATTCTTCTTATAACGATTCACGCAACAACTAGTTCATTCAAATTTGATGTAATATCTTGAATCTTAGTGTATGTGTGCATATGTGCTTGATAATATATAATGTATATTAATAAGAATATTATAACAATTATTATAATCTTTACAATAATCTTTATAGAATTTACACACACACACTATTGTACTTATATATACTGACTAACATAGAAAACATGAAATGTATACAAAAATTGCCGTATTAAAAAAATTCAAACTAGAGTCTGCTCCTTTCATAAATATTTTATATTTATAACAATGTAATAAAAAAATAATTGCATAACAAAAAGATTTCTGTTATATCATTTTTTAGAGTGATACTTAACTCCTTCATGCAAAATTGTCCGAAAAAATTTACAACGTAAATCGTAAAAATTACAATCGGCATTAGCGCACACGTGTAATGTATGCATTAATAATATCGTCGCGGTATTGGTCTCTCGCAATTGGCAAAAAAATCGAGTGAAAAATGGCTGAACGAGCGTTAAGGGATAATCGACTTCCGGTGGACAGTTACGGCCTGTCGCATTCACAAAGGAGCGTGTAAATGCACCGGGCGAGGAATAGTTACGATTGCAGCGCGCAGCAACGTTACAGAAGATACGATCCCGGACGGATGTCTACGTGGAAAGAGAAGCGACGTATCGAGGTGGAAACACGACGGCAGGCGAGAAGCGAAGGGAAAACATTGTGCACGCTGCCGTAACTTCGCGTCACGGTCGGTGAGCTTCATCGATCACCGGCCAACTCAATTTGTCTCCATTGATACCAATCTGCTGAGCAAGCTCGGCCACTCTGTATACCTCTTCCCTCCCTCTCCCTCCCTCCCTCCATCCCTCTCGCTCTCTCGCCCCTTTTCTCTCCTTCATCGGCTAATATCTCGCTATAAAAGAAGAATGTGCTAAAAAAAAAACGCATGGATTTTGGCAAATCATGCTTCCACATAATGAAAGCGCGAAAAAGTTCGTATCAAGCATATCAGTTAACTCTTTTACTTTGACGCGATCATATCTTAAAACCCATCAATTTACTTCAGATGTTTGCTAGATGTTTAGCGGCTTTTCCAAGTTATGCGTATTAATTAAATAATCGGGTTACCCAATATGTGGATCATCGACTTCAAAGATGCATTTGACTGCAGTTCTTTCGGAGAAATAAATTGCTATTTTGTACCATTATATATACATAGCAATAGTGATTATCGAAGTACAAATTTTGATTAAAGTAGCAGAACAATTTCCGTCTTCCGCGTGACTGCACGCAATCCTAAACCGCGAGATCGCGAATAATATCTCACGAAAGTTGCGCGTGTAATAATTTCGCTCGCGCAGCCGATAGTGAATGATTAAATTGCGTGAATGTCGTGGAGTTAGTCGACCGCAGCTACTATACGGGGTTGACTCTAGCACGGGGATGGACGAGGAGCGGAAACATCGCGATATAAATCAACAGAATTAAACTATCCCCCGCCAGGCAAATCCGCCGGTTCTCGGCGACGGTTCCGCCTGAAAAGTCCCGCCGCCTCTCCCCCAAGAGCCCTCAGTAGACACCTTGAATCGGTAAAGCAGCCGACTGATTCGCGCCACGGGATACAGAGTGAATATATATGTGTGTGTGTGTGTGTGTGTATTAGATGTGGGTACCTATCTATATATATATATATATATATATATAACTCGGCGGACGCGCGCGAGACGGTAACGTCACAATATATATATACTTTCATTTTTATATAAAGTTCCCAACTTTTTATTATCAATTTTTTAATATCAACATGTGTAAAACAAAAAAATAATAATTAATTAACCAATTGAATTCCGAAATTATTTGGTTACCTATAATATGCTGATAACGCATGTGTATCTATATATATATATATATATATATATATATATATATATCTAGACACTTTATACAGAAGCGTATAAGAGGAGTCGACGGAGAGCAACGAGATCGTGAGAGCGGACGAGCCGTAGGCCGTGGGGCGCGGAAAGGGAGAGGGGGAGAAAGGGGTGGAAAGCGGAAAGTGAAGCGGAGACGCGGGCGCCAGAACCGGTGTACAGACACGGGTACGAAACGGGTTTCTATCAAATTATAAGTTGTCACACGGATGACGACGCAGCGCAGCCGAGCTGAGCTGACTCCGGGCTTAGCTTTCCCAGTTAACGCCGCCGCCAATCAGACCCGCCCCCCCAATCTCCTCCCTTTTCATCCTTTCGTCCTGCAACCCTAACTCCCGCGGTATCTCTCTCTCCTCTCTCTTCTCTTTACCTTTATCCGTCTATCATCCGTCTCTATGTCCGTTATCCTTCTCTATCGTTTTTCCTTCCTCCTTTCTCTCCCTCTTCCCCTTTTTCCACCGTTCTCTTATTGCGCCCGGTGCGCTTCGACGTTCCTCTCACCACGGTACCGTGATCTTTCCGCTTCTTGAGCGCTCGTATGGAAGGAAGCAAGAAACTCCGGCTCGTAGGCGCTTCGCAGCTGGCGGGCTCGGCATTTGCATGCGAGGAATTTATAATTGGGCAATGTTTATCTTATGCCGGTGGAGCAGCTACACCGCCGCGCGCATTGCCGCGCTGTAACTACGGCGAACTGGTGGAGATGGTAGCCTCAACCCAAGGTTGCCTCGTTAGTCTGCCAGTTAAATCCACAAATGAAAGAAATTCATAAACTGCGCAGTTTCTTGTATTATTATACCGTACAGAATAAATTACATAGCATCATCTTGATTATTTCCACATTTAAAACCTCAAAAAAAAGAGATTATAAAACGGCTATATAACGTACTTGAATCTATCTTGTTATAATTTGTCTTTATTTTATAAATTTTGATTTGTATAATTTTGTCAATTATGTATGAATTATTCTAATTTTTATAATAATTCTATAGAATATTTTTCAGTGTGTCACGAGAAGACACGGGCTTAAATAACACTCAAAAAAATGTCTTGCTGATATAGGTAGATTTCTAGGTGTCACAACAAAAATTTATCGCTATTTTTTGTATCTGTTAGAATATTGTCTGTTACATATAGAATTTATAGCAGCAATATTCTAATAATATCTTCTAGAAAATTTAGGTCCCATTGCCAAATGTTAATCACTGCATTGGATAAATATGAGTTTCGATACTACAGCTAAACGATCTTTGTGAGAAATATAATTGCCAATTATAACTGCAGCATCGAAAAATTGAGAAAAATTGTTTAAAAGAGCTAGATAGATTGAGCGCGTTATACAAATATGTTAGACGTGAGGATTATATATTCATTTGTTTCTTGCCGCTAATCTTTTCTGTATACCACAGCCAAACTTTATAACAAGTATGATTGGCCTTAACATGGATAGGCGCCCCACAGAAAAACATTCTTTCTAAATTTCACAAACAGTTCAGATATAAATTCTGTCTCTGTCACTTAGATTGATTAAATGCGAAACATATGCGATATCACAGTATTTGCTAATCATTTATGTACCTCAGTTAATTTTGCGCACCCAGAAAATTTTTGCTGTAGTTGCAATACCACTTTTTTGAGTGAATATTTTTGAAAAGAAAAAATTACGTGTTTTTTTAAAAATCATATTTTTCGCACGATCCGGATTAAGAGTCTCTCAAAAATGAAACACGGGATATTAAGCAGCGCCAAAGAGACGCGCAAGAATGGCTTTAAAGGCTATTATTTTCCGAATCTATCGGCTGCCAAAAGTATTTCAGGCTGTATTCTCCAGAACTGAAGTTTTGGGCGCGAGTACCGCTGCGATTTGGCAGTTCCTCCGTTCTGTGTCGCGTCGGGGCGAAAAGATATCGCGATATTATACGATGATAATGGGGACCGCTCAATAACATCGCGAAGAGTAATAGCAACGGCATTGTGCTTAATGGCTAGGGTATTCCACGGAGGGAATCGAAGCTACGGTTTATCGTAGCCAGGGTGTAGGCGTTAGGGTTCCACGGTGACGGATAGTCGTGTCAGAGTCGGCCCTACAGGTTACTGTACTCTTCCGCTCCGTAAAGTCTCGAGAACGAGAATGGAATATAATGAGTCAAATTAATAGCGGTGAAGTCGCTCTTGTGTCTATGGATTTTTATAAGAATCACGCGACACAAACATTGAGAGAGCAATCTTAAATAATAATTGTTTGCAAAGTAATTATTCCATAACATTTTAATTCTGAATCATATACTATATGTAAATATAAATAGGCTTATATAACATTGTAATATGTTTCATATGAATTTTTTTATATCTTTGTCTTATTTAATAATATGCATGTTTTATGATTTTTTATTACTTTATATATATACTTATTTTTTGTTACAACATACATTGATATAATTTTTTCGATATATATTGTATTAAAACATTTGTCTCTGGCAACTTTTTATTCAATACGCAAAACAAAAAGAAAAAGAGGGAGAGAGCAATAAAGGATATCGTAAAAAAAATTAACAGGTATAGAAAATGCGTGCGAGTACCATTATAGCATGTTCGAGTGTTAAAAAAAGGCACAAGAGATCAAGAGCGAAGGGAGGGTGACAAGCGTATCTAAGGGGTGTGACTCAACGCCTTTAATGCTTCGGCATTTCAAAACAAATATCCTCACTGCTTTTCCTTCGCGAAGGCGTTCATCGGTACACATTTCTCTGTCTTGCGCATCATCACGAATCCTCGGCTCGAATAATTTCCGATGGATTTCCATAAGAGCTTACCCACGATTTATTATAAACGCATTATGCTCCCTGGTGATGGCCCTTTTTATATCCTAACCCTAAAGCATCGGCACTCTCCCCATGCGAAAGAGGAGCCACGTAAGATTTGCGTTCCCATCCCTTCAAAGAGGATTTCTTTTCGAACTTACGTCCCCTGGACGAGTTCGAGCCCCGACAAACGGGAGTTGAGTTCCTTCACGACAGATCTGTGAACGTATTTATGGCGGATAATCACTCAAGAGAGGGTCTTTCTTATCGCTATGGATTAATGATTGTATACGAAAATGCCATAAGAAAGAGAGCAGTCCTTGCAAATACATAATACATTATTATTATGCTCAACATGCTTTGTAATCTTTATAATAGTGTGCCAATAGAATATAAAATACAATTATATTATAGTATAAAAAAATATTAATAAAATATTAAAATGTCTTTTCAAAAAAGAAAATTAATTTTATGAAACTGACGCACTGCCATCCGCGTTCTGGCTCTTACTAGCCCGCGATTATTTGAATTTGTAATTTTATTATATTAAAATATTTTTACAATCTGAGAAAATCAGATAAAATTATCATGTAATAAAAATAGATTATTATATAAAAATTCAAATTGTTTATAAATTACAATTAAGTCCTCTTTATTTTAGCAATTTATTAAGATCTAATAATTTCTAAATCAATATCTAACATTTGTTTATATCTCTAATTCACAAGCTTTTGTTTGAGCCGTCAAATAAAATGATACATTAATTTTTCTAAGAATTGTGATTTTTTTAAAAAAACCTTCTAATGCACGCGCGCGCGTGTGTACTTTGATTCGCTAAAACATTAAATCCCGTCGGTTATCGTTCAAGCAATTAAGCCGAATAGATTATCCCATTCTCGTAGAGCCGGTCCATCGATCGATCGCTCGCGGTGCGGATCACGTACACTCGTTGACGTCAAACACTGCGGCATTCCGCGTTCGTCGATCGCGCGGAGACGCGCCGCGTCGCGACGCGCTTAAGAGTTACAAGTTGCAAGCTAATGTTTGCAATTTACCCAGGCGTGTGGTGGATCTCGCCGGCGAGCAAACTGGGTGGCCGATGCGGAAGGGTTCCTAAAGCATCTCCAGGAAGCACGGTGAGCGCTCTCTCCAGCCGCCACCACCGCCACCGCCACTCTAGCAGTAGCAGCAACGGCAGCGATAACGGATAGCGCAGCTATCCGTCCTGGTAGCAGCATCAACCAGCGCGCCGCATCAAGTATCACTCTATTTACCCGTCAAATATTTGTGCTTTTACCGTGGAACGCCGTATCCGAAGCCCCTCTTCTCTCTCTCTGTCTCTCTCTCCCCCTCTCTCTCTCCCCTCTCTCTCTCTCTCTCTCTCTCTTAGCTATCCACTCTATCCTCTAGTGCCACTTTGTATACAGCGAACACTGCCGACTGAATTTCCCTAACGAAAACTTGCCGAAAATTTGCAATTCGTAAAGAGAGCAGGGCAACGGACCTTTACTTGCCGCTCGGTCGTGGATGGCGAAGCAACCGAGACGTCGAAATAACGACTTTGTTTTAACGTCGAATGAATCTCTGAAACCGAGTTTGTTCGTTAGATATTACGAAGGTATATTTAGATAAAGGAAAAATGCAAAAGTTTTCTCGAACCTTTTTATTCGCGTTCTAATTTTTTGCGATTTTAGATATATGTGTTCTCAGAGTACAACGTTGAACATTCGAAGGTGGGGTTAAATATACGCTACACGAATATTTAGAGAAGGAATATTAAATTGCGATTAAAATAATACCAGATGGGAGATCCATATATACATATATATATAGTTGCTCCATGCATTATGCAATCAATCAAAATTTTATTTTTATTTCTTTTATGATCTTTTTTCATAGTTTTATCTTCTCCGATAATATTTTCTATCCAAATCTATAAGAGACATTCACACAAATTAGTTTATAAATCGATCGATCAAAGTATAGGAATATCGAGAGCGACCGTTTCTGTATCTGGAATAGACGGCGGAAATAGAACAAAGGACTCGTAACATGTGCCAAAAATAAGGATTCCCTCAAGAAGAAACGGAGGATGACGATGGCAAGCATCATAGTGCCCGTAGGCTGGTCACGAATGTGACGCACGACCAGGTACCATACAGTCGTCCTTCTTCCTTCCTCTTTCTTCTGTTTTGGCCTCCCCGAACCGGCTACTCCCGGGAATCCTAATATCTACGTTTGACGTCATGCCAAATACTTATCCTTACTCGTCTGGAATAAGGCAGCGGGCGACGCCGCAATAGGCAACGGGTAGCAAACGGACGATCGGAAAGGAAGGAAAACGGACGTCCAGGATCTCTCTGACGACGTATTGTATTTTTCTTTGCGCGACCCGCTCTACCGGAACGAGAAATAGTCGTCATTAAACATCCGACGTAATAACCATAATTCCGCTTTCGACTCGAATTCGAAGTCGAACGTAAGTCGTGCGAGCATTTCGTTGATTTCTTGCCGAATTTAAAATCAAAAAGACGCACAGATATTGCGCACGTAATGCCCGATTGTAGTGACAATCGAAAAATCAGTACATAGCTCAGCGTCGACGATGTAACAATTCTCTTCATAACTGTTCATTATATTATAACATTGTTCGCACACAGTTATCGGAGAAAATTGATCGAGTTGGAAACTTGAATGGAAATTCGAGTTTGAGCGCGTTACTTTTCGGTGAGAAACACACATCCCTTGATAAAATCGACGAAGTTTGCACCTCCCGAATTTCGGTCGAATGATTGCGATGGAAATCGTCGGAATTATCGGCAGCATGGCAGACGGGTTATAGTACGTATGGACACGCAGGATGCGGACTGTCCGATTTGAATACATAACTGGCCGGATATAAACGAGCCTATGAATAAAATTTAAATTCCAATCACAGTGACCGAACAATGCGACAATATCCGCGATCGCGCGGTAGCAATTGTGTCATAACGCGAAGCGCAATGAGAGAGAATCTAGATTCTTCGCCGTCTAGAAAGTTACTTGCGATCACCTATCTAAGGTGTCAGAATCTCAAATATGACAATCTTGATTAATGATGACCATTATTTATTGATGACCATTATTTAATGATGACCATTAGTCGCATCAATAATAATATGGCAAGTGTATTCCTTTTAAGACAAAATACTGATACAGGTTAATATTATATAAAGTGAAAACATTTCTTAGATATATTTTTTTATATATATGTACGTACTCTTGAAGAGAAAGATCTCTTACAAAAGTAAAAAATATATATATACCAAATGTATACAAATATTTAAATGTATGTGAGAAGTGAAGTTTAAAAAGCGAGAAGCTTAAAAAATATCTAAATACATTTATAATATATTACGAAAAAGAGATAAAAGACTGTTGCAAAATAGTCCGCTTTTACGCATATAGATTTATAATATTTTATCTATATACATAACACATTTTTTTTCGTCCCTACTCAATTATCGAGGAGAAAAGTTAATTGACAAATTTGACAAATTTTATCAGTCGACAAACGCGCAATCGGAAATCTCGTAACGAAAGGCAAACGCGTCATAATTGCCACGTAATTATGCGCATTTTAATTTGCAAGCGGGCGTTTATACCATCGGTTTCCTCCCTCCCTTGTGTGTGCACGATCTCTTATACACACGGGCGCAAGTGAAATCCCAGCAAATTACAATCATGCCTATTTGACATGCGCGCGACGGTTTGATTTATTAATCATCGACTCGGGGCTGCGGAAACAGTCCCGAATATTTTCGCACCATCGGAGTGTACCCCGTAATTTTCTCCACCGACGCACACGCGTTGTAATATTTATGTCCGAGTGCGGGCGTGCATTTTGTATTATCCCCGACTCTCTTTCTCTCTCTCTCTCTCTCTCTCGCCGAAAACGTCCTCCCCTCCTCGATATCCCTTCGCGAATTCGGACGGCAGAAGGGTCGCGAGCCGCGTTTGTGATACGGAGGAAACGCGACGCATTTAGGCAGCCGCGATGGATACAATGACCGTTATCTTTATCTATACAAGTTTATGCACGGGAAACGCGCCGATGGAGAAAGGGAAAAAGGAGATCGATCCGGTAATTTTTCGCGCCGATTATTTTAATCGTTATTCCATGCGTTTTTATTCCGCATCTCAGTGTTGCCATCACGTTGATTGGTGCGAGCGCGAAAACAAGATTCGGCTTCGCGAAGTCGATGGTGCAACCCTTGTTAATGTCAAAGCATTCATATATATATATATATATATATATATATATATGTATACATATATATATACAGAGAGAGAGAGAGAGAGAGAGAGAGACATGCAAGCTGCATGTAAATCGCGATAATGTCGAATGTATGTAACGTACCGTTGAATGACGCTAATGAGTAAATAATATGCGCACAATATTAACGTTCACAAACAACTTGGTTCGTTATGCTTTGTTTCCATCGGCATGGCGCGGCGCGGCGGAACGTTTAATTATTGATATTCGCTGTGATTCTGGTAAAATGAACGCCGCCGTTACACCCGTGCGTTTAACGAACGACTTATGCGCATTGCACCACACAGTCTATTTGCTCGAAACATTATCGAGTGATGGGATAATTGCTGAAACTCTATAAATTTATAACTGCGCTCGCGCGATGTTGCGTATATTTTTATTACCGCGTTTTACGATCTCTCTTTGTTAAGCTTTTCTTCCAACGATATATAGAGACACAAGTCTCCCGAGTTTTATTTTTTATTTAGTCTCGAACCAATTTTTTATTTCACAATCGAATAATTAAATAATTAAAAATGCCAGTTTACTTCTCGTCGATAAAGTATTCGAAAGATTTAATTTCTTTCTAGAATACTTTATCTCTTTTGTATTATAACGATTGTATTAAAATTTTTCTTACATTATATCTCGCGCGCATGCCATGTGCATTATTTAATTTACTGAATAAGGCGCCACGCTAACAAAATTACACACGCTAGTAGTCTGATTGTATTGCGGCGTTCTGATTAAAGGTCTTTGCTCCGATCCGAGGGGTACAATGTAGCTCGATATATCAGCGTCTTGTAGAGTTTCATGGATCAACAACCGTGCTGGCGCTAGTACATTTTCGTAAATCGGCATGGATGCGCATGACAAAGGGTGTATCTTACGAGTTTATCGTCTTGGAAATTTCGATATATCGTTAGTATCTTTTTAATCTTCGAAAGTGCCAATCGATACTTTGTAACAATGATTCTATAAACGCGATAAAAGTCAAGACATTGTGGGGTGAGTTCTATCATTTGTATAAGTATTCGAGAGAAAGCGACATATTTTTGTCAAATTATATTATTTCTGCTTCTCAAACGTTCTAAAGAGCGTTCTGCTCGAGGACAAGAGCTTCTGTTTTTCTTCAATTTTTCTGGTTTCACTTTGTGTACCAAACAGTCAAATTCGTGACAAACAACCTAGTATCGATCACCGATTGGTTCTCGAAATCGAACGATTGAGATTCGGATTGTTAGCTGTCATACAGTTTGTCGTCGCGAATCTCGAGATCTCGAGTGCATTCAGTCGGTTCAAGAGTTTGGAATCAAACTTTAAATAAATATTTGTTACGTTGTTAACCAGTCTCCAATTCTTTCTATCTCGTCTTTCGTGTATCGGCGATTAAATAAATATCTTTAGTGTGGTCGCTATATCGAGGACGTATCTACAGTAAAAAATATATGTACTATTAATATTGAGATATTCTAATATTACACAACATACTACATACTTTATATACTTTATTATTATAGATTTTGATATATATTTGATATATATTAAAACCAAAATAACACGTTCAATTTTTCGAGAGATATTATTTATAAAATTGGACAGAGTATTTATAATTACATATCTCAAAAGTTTAGCGTTAATTAAAATCGAATTATTTGAAAAATTTTGAATATTCTAAAAATTATTTTCTAAATATTTTCAACGTTTTCAGCTGAGCTATATTTAAAATATCAGATGTAATATGGAGTATATTGTGGAACAAGCTGCGACACGTGAAAGATCTCAGATTTCGGCAAAATTGAGGGGGGATCGTCGCCGCGAGAGGGAAATCCGGATGGCGCGTGGGAGAAAAGTGAGGATATAAACAACCGGCGAAGTAAAAGTCGCATACAAAACTCGGAGTAACTTATCACTTTCCCTTAATCGGGATCAGCCGCGCGACGGAGCCGGCGATGTTCAAGTCTCGTCGCGTTAAATATTCAGAAGAAGTCTGCTGCCGGTGTAAATCAGAGGGCCAACCGCCCTCCGTCAACCCCTTTTTCCGAGACTCGCCGACTACGAAGTCAACAATCGTCCTTCCTCGCATCCGCTACCTACTGTTGGACGGCCAATACGATCCGGCTTGAGAGAAGTGTAAGTAGAGAATAAAATGTGAATTCAAACGAACCGGAAAAACTATGGAGTGCAATCAATAATTGATTGCACGGCGCTGATCTCATGTAAAAGAGACTGTAGTTCTTGGAAACCCATAAATCACGAATGTAACACGAATATAATTATATCCACTTCTTTCTGACACCGTAAATAATTTTATATTACATTTTTTATATTATTTGTTTTTTATATTAATCAAAAATGATGTTTTATAAACGTTTACTATTTTATTAATAAAATAGCATTTAAATTTTCTCAACTATAAATTAACTCAGTAACCAATGTTATGTATCAATGTATAAATGTATAAAAATATTATTATATGTTGATGCTATTTATGGAACAATTTTATCATTGTTCGGTTTTTACTTGTGACGCCACGCGAATACAAATAAGTCCCATAATTCGGATTAAGGGAATACTTCCGCCTGCTTTTGATTCCAACGGAGATAATAACGCAAACGGCAGTAAATCAAGATGATCAATGTCACGCGGTGCATGCGAGGATTCCGAGGGAAGCAGGGTCGAGGGTGATGAATCCTCCAAGGAACGTAGGAAAGCGGGTGGTGGTCTGTTGGGGCTGAGACAGAGGAGACTAGCTATTACTATCAATTTGCATGCCTTCGGTCACTCGATCTACCTTTATCGTCCTTTCATCTTGACGATATAACGGAGGCTTATTTCCGCTCATATATTTCTCAGCCCCAATAAGAGATCCACAGTCATCCCTCCTCTGTCCTTCTATTTCCTCTTAAGGACACTCTCAAGGAACTTTGCCAGAACGCACGAGATTCCTGCATTCCTGTTCGATACTAATACTATTCGTTGACTTCAATAATATCAATAAAATTGATTCTAGAGATGAGAAAAAAAAAGAGAGAGAGAAAAACTTGTAAAATATTAATCTATCTAAAATATAAATAAATATATAAGAAAATATTTTGAACGAAAATATTATATATATACAAATTATCTGTTTATCTCCGAATAAGCTTAGCAATTGAAAATAACATATATATTATTATAATACGTTCAACGAACTCTTGGTTGATTAATACAAGAGTACCCGGCATGACTTGGCTTCATTCCCTATTTGCGTCTGAGAGCACTTCATCCCTTTCTCTTTTTCTCTCTCTCTCCTCCTCTCGGGAATTGCAAAATCATCACTTGATAGCGGGGATTTCTCGCCAGAAACGAAATGAGGCAGTGAGTCGAATCGTTAGGAAAGTTATGCAGGGCAAATCTCTTCTATTTTTTAGTACTGCGCTACGCGAAGAGGAACATGAAAAGGATCCTCCAACGACTGTGGCCGCCTCCCTCGCAGTCAAAGGCTCCGGGGAGCAAGAAGAAACTTGGCCGGCTGAAAAACAGCCAGGTAGAAGAAATCCACTCGACCCAAAAAGCATTCAACGAGACCGTCGACGGAATATGAGCGCGTCCGACGCGAATATGATGAAAATATCGGATCGTGTGCGTTTTTTTCTCGCTACAGACCAGACCAAACTTCGGAACCCTTCAGTTTCTTTTCGAATCTAAGCTGAAATATAAACTTGAATATTGCGATTAAAATCCGCGCCGTCAACAAATATTTTGCGAAAGAGTAAATCGTAATTATTTTTCAACGTAATTCCGATGTCAAAATAAAATTCGACCATTCAAGTCGAGGAGTTAATTGATATTATCTACTCTCGCGAGATCGTAGTTTTGAATACTAACTGAGGAAATTATAACGAGACGAGCACGCTATCTCGAAGCGCTTTGTATAACATAGTTATACGATTTATATTGCATGTCGATAAATCATAATAATTCCACTCGATGATTAAAATAAAACTTTGATTACACTCGACTTTGGGAGTTCTATTTTGCCATCCACGTACACACATGCGTGTATAGTTTTAACGTATTATCGAACGCCGGTCAGCCATCCCGTTATCCGTCAACATACTTTTAGCGAGTAATGCGAAAATCGTCGTGGTTGGAACTTTTTTATTAAATTTCCATCGCATTACTTAGTGTCCGACCATCATTATACTCGTCTGCCCGTCCGCGACAGAAATGTCGGACCGGGTAGCGGGAATCATTCAAATTGTATTTATGAATTCTAAAGTTTTTCCGGCAAACCACACAGCACGCGCACGCGCGAACGGTCGGATGTAGAAAACTTTAAATAAAATTCATTTGGGAGATTCGTGATCCGGCATTACCATAAATTTGCAAGCTACCAGGTGCGCGGACTTGGAATTTATTTCAACTTCAACTACCAGGACATTTCTGACAAAGAGAGAGAGAGAAAGAGAGAATCTCAGAATTTTATGCTGAATACACTTCTCGGGTTCTTTGCCGTTATAATCGCCATGATATCCGCAAATTACGACGATTATAATGAGAACATTGGTAGAACCTTAAGTATTTTTACCAACTTTTATAATTACCATTCGTACTTTGAGCAGTCGATAAAACGAATAAAATTTTCCATAAAGATATCACGCTTCCTTTTGCATCTTAACTTTTTCGACATTTAAAAGACAAGCATATAAAATGCATTGTAATAAAAAAATATATTTACATTTTTTACACATTATATATAACATGTTTTAATTCACAAGAAAATAAATACGTAAATTTGATTAACTTGCAATAATTTTTACATGCCAACAATTTTAATTATTCAAATATATATTTTTGTTTCTACGGCATTATCTTGTTTCTAATTGCTTCACACACAAAATAATAGAAAATGTTATCTATTAAATTTACATTGCGTCAACAGTAAAGGAGAGAGGCGAACCTCCTAGCCGTGACAAATACAATGGCATACTCGCCGTTATCCTTACGTCGTCTGATATACACGCAGTCCCGGCGGTGTCCTACCGGTGCTTTAACCATCCCCCAGGCAGCAGACCAATTGTCGCCCTCATAAATTACCGAGGCTCGTCGCCGAATTCCCTCTCTCTCTCTCTCTCTCTCTTTCTCTCTCCAGCCCGGAATTCACGTAGTCGTTGTACTTGGATGCACGTGTGCGTGTACTTGAGGGCGAAAATACGAGACGACGGCGTGCACGTGTGCATGAATTTACAAGGGCCCGGGGCCCTCGACGTAGACGACAGAGGCGCGACAAACACGCAATACACGCGTCGCGAGACAACGCATACAGTCCGGGATGCGCTCTTCTCGACCAGGAACCACATCGTTCTCCACGCACAAAGTGGCGAACCCGCACGAGACTTGTTTCCCGAGAGACACGACGAAACAAAGAGAGAGAGAGAGAAAAGACGGAGAGATCAGAAGAACCGCGGAGCTTAGGGTATAATATCCTCGCAACGGCAAAACGTCCTGCGATATTACAACCGCATTGCGTAGATATCGCTCCACCTGCAGAGCATGCGCGCGACAGTGTATCGCGTTGCTGCATCCGGCCTGCGATCCGAGGAAGACGAAGACGGAGGAAGAAACGAGGTCTTGAAGATAAAACCGAGATAAAGACAAAAGCGGAACGGAAGGATTAGAGCGGATGTTAAAGGACGAGCCGGATCGGCAGAGGAGCCAAGATATCGATCGGAGTTCAAGATTGCGAAAAATATTCTAGTGAATGGAGTTTTTTTCTTACCAATCCATTCTCTAAATTTGCTATTCATTATATCTTTTGTTTATAAAAGCGTCGATCTCCCCCTGTTTCGTGCTTGATATAAAATATAAAGCGGCGAAATTGGAGGATGTACAAGATGGCAATCGACGTTATATCCTCTTTTCGCGACGAGCATTTATTTAGCGAACAAGTATTTCTCGCAACGATCTCTCCTTCCGCAACTATTAAACGACGCTTCGTTGCAGTTAGTTTACCCAGCTAAGGCGACCTTACGCCTACTTGCCTCCTCAACGACGTCTCTCCTTGTTTCCCTCCCCTCTCCCTCCTTTCCCCTTCTTTTCCATCCCCGAGCGGAAACGTCGTTCCCTTGCATTACGGGAGCGGAGATATTCGAATATGCCGGTATTAAGGTACTGTACTGTGTACGTAGTTGGCTCGGTAGTGTGTACACGCTATTGCACGCCCGAGCAACGAGGCAAGAAAACGAAGTCGCGGTACTGCGACCCGGTGAAGCAGCGACAGCAACGGCAAGCAACGGCGGAGCGGCGGCTTCGGCGCGCAGTGGTCCGAACGGATCGCAAGGGTTGCCGAGTAACTATACGCGGGAGCTTCCAATTAACCCCCGCATTTAGACAGTTTGAGCACAATAACATGGCCCGAGGGTTCCTTGCACCGGCATACGAGCGACTTACCGAGAGCAAGTTCGGAACGGAGGGTGGAGAAGGCGGACGCCTCTCGCTCCGGCGCCGCTTCTCTTTCCTTCTTAATGTAACCTGCATTAATTAACCGTCGAAGTAAGGTAGAGTCCGGAATATTTCTCCACTATTCAGACTCTAGAGTAGAGAACCCTCGGCGATCCTGGGATATTTGCTAGCGAATTTTCCGCATCTCCTAAAGAACTCGTACGGATCCACTATAAATTATATTTCTTTCTCTCTGTTAAATTCTATTAAATAATAGAAATAAAATTTTTAAAACCGCAAAATTTTTTTTGTAATGTTAAAGTAAATTATACCAAGAGACATGAATAAATTTCTCTCTCTCTCTCTCCTACTCTGCGTTAATTAACTATACAGATAAATATGTATACTGTATTTTTATATTATATCTATTATTATTATTGTAAGTTTTTTTTAAATATATAATTAAAATATAAAATAAATATTATAATAAATATTAATGTCACAGAAAGAGTTAATATTCTGTAATCATGTCATCTATCTTATTTAATCATTATATTATTATAATTTTTAAAAATCATTTATATTGTTTTTTGAGCTCTCTTTATACGTGTTTATTTCATATATGAAAAAAAAAAAATTCGAAATCGATTGAACTCGCACACCAACTTTAATCCTCGTCTACGTCGGTCGTAGCAATAGCACGTCGTTGCGACATTTTAAGGGGTTTCGTGTCTCTCATTTTCACAACCTGGCTGTCGCTCTTCCCTGACTCTTTCTCGATTTCTTCTGGAGCACATCTCTGTTCTCGAAACCCCCGCCGGCGGTTCTTCGTTCTAACGTTCCCTCGGGTAAAGACAGCCGCGACCCTTGCCTCCTACGGGTCTTCGAGCCGCCATAAATGGTTTCATTCTCGATTCTCTACATCCCGATATAAAAATCTCTCCCTCGGATCCTCGTCAGCGCATCGCGCGCCGAAGAGGAACGGGAGAAAGTAGAGCAACAGCCGCGCGATGAGAGAAACGGAAGGAATCAGAAAAATGCAGGCATCTCCGGGGAAATTAACGTAATGAGGCAGTTCGATTCTTCGCGCAGCGATGAAAGGGAAGAGAGAGAGAGAGAGAGAAGACTGAAAAAGAGAATAAAAGTGAAAGAGAGAGAGAGAAGAAAGAAGGAGAAACCGGAGAATACTATCGCAGTCTTTCGCAGTCGTTTGCCATCGCGAAGTTATTGGTTTCTTCGAGACGCTTACTTCCGTAATTCGTCAGATGAGATCGTTCGAGAGTGTCTCGTTAAAATTAGAATGGATCTTCGACGCTAAGACCTCGCATTGATTATAGCGCGGGGGCTCGATATCGTTTCCCTTCATCGTCGCGACCGGCTTCTTTTCAATGCAACAAACGCGGGTTGCTCCCGAAAAAAGATCGGTTTTCGTTAATAAGTATCTTTCGAAAGGATCGAGCCTTACGACGACCCTCTTTCTGGTTACACTGTAATAAGCATCAGTCGGAACACCTAATTATTCTTGAAATTATAAATTGCGAAGTTTGTCCGTGGTTTTACGATTGGATTATCTGACGTGCATTAAAATCCTTTCATTCTTTCCACTATGATTGCAATCAATTTTCCACGAGATTAGAAGAATCTTCATTATCGTCCACTGTAACGTTAACAGTACCGATTCAACATCTATCTTGGAAAGAAAAGAGTTGATATCTGCGATCGCAGCAAAATCAATACAAAAGTACAGCCGTGTTTGCAATCACAGTATTATAGAGATAACTTGTAGGGAACGAATTAAATAAGCTGAATGAATGTTTAATTATAATTACCAAAATAAACTTGGGCCATTGTACAAGTTACAGTGCCGAAGTAGCTTCAACTTTGGAATGGAAACTTTTATTCTCGTCGATCGGGCGTTCGCGAAAGTTAAGCGGAGAGATCGACGCATTCAATGAGAAAACTTATTTGCGAAGAGAGCTAACGAAAGGTATATCGGCCTTTCCTCGTCGAAATCGGACAATTACGTTAAAAAGACCGTTACCGAAAAATCACGATGCCTCGACATCGTTATTCGATTTCGCCTCGACTTTTCCGTCGCGGACAATGGCACCGCCGTATCACAATGCGAGGCTTGTCCACAATTCATTCAATTACATGACTCGAGAGGCGCACGGGAATCTCATCTTTCATCGATGGACGCCCATTACGGCGAATCTTTTCTAAACGCCTTCTCCCGACAAACAATGGCCGTTTTTTGTGCATAATAACAATCGCATAATAATAATCTGTCTCTCGCTCTCGCGCGGAAAAGCAAGCGCACGAGTTAACGATTAATAAATTTGTTATTAATTAGGCTAGATAAAATAAAAAGAATTAATAAAGTAATAAAAGTTAAAATTATTATGGTAAAATCATGGAAAAAAATTATTATATCATATGTAGGTGAATTTGAATTTTGTAATGTTAATAATCATGTATTAATTTTTAATAAAAGTGTGTGATGTAACTTTATTTATGGGGTTTAAATCCATTGCACTAATCTGCCATATTAAAAATTTATAGATATAAAATTAATTTAAAATTAAATTGAAGGAATTTCATTATATCTGTGATTAAATGGAGGATAAGAATTTAATCATTCTAAAGAAGAATTTAAAAAAAATAAATTTATAATTATTCGTTTAGATGATAGTGCTTCTCAGATTAAAAATATTAAAAAAATTAGTCTAGTAATAGAAATAAAGGATCCAATTGAAGAAATAATATTTCATGAAAGATAAGAATCTGGATATTCAGAGTAACGTCGAGGTATTCCTCTAAGTCCTAAAAAGTGTTGAGGGAAAAATGTAAGATTTACTCCAATAAATATAGAAATAAATTGAATATTTAGTATAAAGTTATTTAGTGAGAATCCAGTTATTAAAGGAAATCAATGAATAAAACTTGCAATAATTGCAAAAACGGCTCCTATAGATAAAACGTAATGAAAATGAGCTACAACATAATATGTATCATGAAGAATAATATCAATTGATGAATTAGAAAGTATTACACCAGTTAATCCTCCGATAGTAAATAAAAAAATAAATTATATAGATCATCAAAGGGATGAATTATTATTAATTTTTGTTCCATGTAAAGTTGTAATTCATCTAAAAATTTTAATTCCAGTAGGGATAGCAATAATTATAGTTGCAGAGGTAAAATATGCTCGTGTATCAACATCTAAACCAATTGTAAATATATGATGAGCTCAAACAACAAATCCTAAAAATCCAATTGCTATTAGAGCATAAATTATTCCTAAAGCTCCGAAAGTTTCTTTTTTACCTCTTTCATTTATAATAATATGGGAAATTAATCCGAATCCTGGTAAAATTAAAATATAAACTTCGGGATGCCCAAAAAATCAAAATAAATGTTGATATAGAATTGGTAATACTAACATGTGTCTCAATTATAGTATACATAAGATATATATATATATATATATATATTTCTTGCTCGCGATCCATCCCTTTTTTTTCATTCTCCCCCTGCCCCTTCTTTCTTTCCTCTTTGTCCCTTTCCTCTTCCTCCGTCCCGGGCCGCCATTGCAGTTCAATTGTCCGCGAGAAGCGGGAAAAAGATTCTATTAAAAGTTGATGACGGGGACCGACGACGACGATGGATCCGGACTTGCGAGTTTTAATGCACTCGTTATAATCGGCCCTCTTACCGCGAAATGCCTAGCGAGAAGAGCGCGCCTTCGTTCGTTATCCTTCAGCGTTCTATCCTCTCCCAGCCCTTCAACCCCCTTGGTAACTTTCCTCCGTTCGTCCCGTACCTCGCGTCTTTTCGCGTGAGCGTCCTCGCGTAAATTGGGAAAATAATTTGCTGTTTTAAGAAACGGCTCAGCTACCTCCCTCCCTCTCCTCCCCCATCTCGGCTAAACGCGAATCCTCCCTTTTTTAAGTACAGCACAGTTTCGCAACGCCGGACATTCGCCTCGTTTTCATCGTCAATGTCGGCAAACGCCGTTCCCGTCGCTACCGCTTTTAACGTAAGGCGTCATTTTCGTCGCTCGTCTCGTCGGATAACTAATTTTCATAATCTTCGGCCGCGCGAGAAAGTTGCTCGAAAAGAGAGAGAGAGAGAGAGAGAGAGAGAGAGAGAGAGAGAGAGAAAGAGAGAAAGACTTGCACGACGGATGGCTCGTCTTTTTATCCGAGTTCTTAAAGTTTAATTAAATTTTAATTTATCAATATCCGTCTACGCAGCCTTCGACGAGAATGATGAGTTTATTCTTAATACTAATGGGATTCTCTTTCCACCATTTACACAGATGTGTTAATATTTTATCTTCGATAACATTTATTAAATAATTCGACTGATCAACAAAGACCTGTAACTACCTGCACCGCCTGTGTATCTTTTTCTACTAATTGCGCGGACAAAAGTAACTTGAATTAAAGAATCGTTAATCTAAAATTTATATTTGATTTATTCGATCAATAAAAGGTACAATCCGCGTTCTATCACAAACACTTGATTTTACATAATACTTGGTTTTTTACATTCAGCACAAAGTGACGGAACTCGCTAATTGAAAAGCTTATCCGTATCTGATCTCGCGTATCTACTGAGTTACTACCGCTGTAAAAAAGTAGCGAATGAATTTTTAACTTGCGCGGGAGCAACGAGAGATCTCGAATCAAACGGGGGTGAGGTTGCGCCAGGGGGTGAGTCGCGAGGGGTTGCGCGAGGAGAACGACGGTGTGAGCCAGCTTAATAATACAATCTTGGCATCATTAGCCACGCGGTAATGGTGTGAACTTTTAATTACTTGCGCAGTTCCATTCGGAAACACTTGCCCGAGCGGCGAATCCATTGTGTTTTTATTCATGACCCGCAAGATAGGCAACACGAGGTCCTATCTTCTCTGCCTAAACCGTACTCGAGCCACTTCCGTTCGCGTTAACCGGAAGCCCCTGGGCCCTGGGAAAAGCAGAAAACTTTTTCCCGCTGCCTCTCCCTTGTAACGAAGAATTCCGAAAAAGAGATGTTATGTATTTGTCCGTTAACGCCCGTAGACCCCTCCGACTATCGGCTCGATATTCTGACGATTTAATCAAGAAGTGAAAGACTCTTTTGTTCAGGAAAAGACTTAGTGATACAGTAGAAAAATATGATATCAAGTAATATCATTATATATATATATATGATTTTTTTTGTAAAAAATAATTTGCTAATTAAATTCTTTGTGTCATTTAATGTCTAATTATAAGAAGATAATCTATTACACAATGTCACATT
>NW_021848439.1:995567-1000014 GCF_003651465.1 Formica exsecta | reverse complement strand
TCTTCGCCCGCGCGAGAAAGTTGCTCGAAAAAAGAGAGAGAGAGAGAGAGAGAGAGAGAGAGAGAGAGAGAGAAAGAGAGAAAGACTTGCACGACGGATGGCTCGTCTTTTTATCCGAGTTCTTAAAGTTTAATTAAATTTTAATTTATCAATATCCGTCTACGCAGCCTTCGACGAGAATGATGAGTTTATTCTTAATACTAATGGGATTCTCTTTCCACCATTTACACAGATGTGTTAATATTTTATCTTCGATAACATTTATTAAATAATTCGACTGATCAACAAAGACCTGTAACTACCTGCACCGCCTGTGTATCTTTTTCTACTAATTGCGCGGACAAAAGTAACTTGAATTAAAGAATCGTTAATCTAAAATTTATATTTGATTTATTCGATCAATAAAAGGTACAATCCGCGTTCTATCACAAACACTTGATTTTACATAATACTTGGTTTTTTACATTCAGCACAAAGTGACGGAACTCGCTAATTGAAAAGCTTATCCGTATCTGATCTCGCGTATCTACTGAGTTACTACCGCTGTAAAAAAGTAGCGAATGAATTTTTAACTTGCGCGGGAGCAACGAGAGATCTCGAATCAAACGGGGGTGAGGTTGCGCCAGGGGGTGAGTCGCGAGGGGTTGCGCGAGGAGAACGACGGTGTGAGCCAGCTTAATAATACAATCTTGGCATCATTAGCCACGCGGTAATGGTGTGAACTTTTAATTACTTGCGCAGTTCCATTCGGAAACACTTGCCCGAGCGGCGAATCCATTGTGTTTTTATTCATGACCCGCAAGATAGGCAACACGAGGTCCTATCTTCTCTGCCTAAACCGTACTCGAGCCACTTCCGTTCGCGTTAACCGGAAGCCCCTGGGCCCTGGGAAAAGCAGAAAACTTTTTCCCGCTGCCTCTCCCTTGTAACGAAGAATTCCGAAAAAGAGATGTTATGTATTTGTCCGTTAACGCCCGTAGACCCCTCCGACTATCGGCTCGATATTCTGACGATTTAATCAAGAAGTGAAAGACTCTTTTGTTCAGGAAAAGACTTAGTGATACAGTAGAAAAATATGATATCAAGTAATATCATTATATATATATATATATGATTTTTTTTGTAAAAAATAATTTGCTAATTAAATTCTTTGTGTCATTTAATGTCTAATTATAAGAAGATAATCTATTACACAATGTCACATTAAACAAGATGATAAAAATTTAGTATTCAAGATAATACTAAAACCGTATTTTGCATTGAAATAAAATTTATCTTATTTATTGCTAATTTATTATTAAACTTTAAACTGTCGTTTTTAGTTACAGAAAATTTCCAGTAAAGGATATATTAAGTACGTTCAAATTTGAAACATAGATTAAAACTTTGCAACAATTTAATCGGATGGAACAACTTAATCCACATTTCAGTTGAACCTAATACATTCCGCAAACAAATAGAAAGATATAAGATGAGAAATAGATTTTTTTAAATTTCCATTTTATTCCAAAGTGATTGCATCAGAGAAAGGATATCCTAGAAGCTATATAATTCCTTTCGGACATTAAGGCGCTTCATCCATAATCATTCGATAAGCCGGATATACGTAAATATTCTCGTATTTGCGATGAAAAGAGTCGACACTTCAACGTGCTCGTCGTAAACGATCGGTCAGAAGAGACAGGCGATACTCTCCGCGGATAATGGTGAAGATCCTTAAAAGGATTCGGTTTACTAATCCCTTCACGATCCCCGCCTATAAACTCAAACACTCTTTGCCTCAAACCCCACCGTGGGTCATTCAATAGAACCGCCGGTATAAAACGGATTTGGATGGCTTTAATTACTCAGCTCTCGACCGACGATGTAAATGACGGCCATTAAATCGCTTAGCTCGATGTTTACCTCAGAACCGCTAAAATGCGACCAATACGCCGTAGAAATGATCGTTGAAACGAGCGTTTTTATACCGCGGCTATTTCATTGATTTCGCGTCGACGATAGCGTGCACTTGGATCGGCTTCTCCGTCTCACGCAACATGCACAATAAAAATTGGTTTAGTAAGTTTTTTTGAAATTTAGATGAATCAGACTCAATCGTCTTGTTCAAAATCGTGCGGATTAATAGAAATTGTAAATAATTGAAACAATATGATGGCAGAATCATCTATATTGAAATAATCGAATATTTTAATTAATAAGAAGAATATTACATTTTGAAAACTATCCATTGCAATGTAATGCATTTTGTAATTCGTTAAAATCTATATGATAACCGAATGTCAAATAAGTTTAAAGGAAATATTCAGCAAGTTTTAAAAATAATCTTTATGGAATAATATTGAAATTTATTTACGTATATGCATCATTTTATTTGGTCGACGTGCAAGAGCTGTGGACTTTGCGAGAGAGTAGAAAATGTTTGAAAGTTCAATCCGAGAAATATAAAAAACAAACGAGACTCTCTCTCTCTCTTTCTCTCTTTCTCTCTCCGAGTGCCTATTCCGATTGATTAAAGCGTTGCGGGATATTCCGGCGTGCAAAATTGGTTATTCGCGAGACGGAGTGCGCGGGAGCGTATTTTGCAAAAAATACGCAGCGAAAAAAAAAATAAAAATGGCTCGCCGTTTGCTTATAAACATGCAAATCGTGGGCGGCAGAGCGAAATTTTCATTACGCGTCCCTCTCGCTACCGCGTTCTCTCTCCGCTTCCGCTTCGCGGCTCGTCGCCAGTTTTTGTCCCTCGCGCGCTAAATTCATCGATGGTTATCACCGTTCATCCGTTTTCCTTTCCATTCCAGTCGTGTGTATAGGACTCCCTCGCATCGAGTCGCATTCGCTATCAAATTCTCGTTTTCATGCCCTTCTAATCCTCTCCCCCCCCCCTCCCCACTCTCAATTTTCAGGGGAAAACTGCAAGTGATTTTTATTGCTGTTTTAATTTTATCTGTGGAAAATTGCAAGAATTCTGAAAGCGCCTCTACTTGAACAGCTGTGATCTTTTTTTTCCTCAGCATTTTTCGTCCAACCGATAAGATGCAACGTAGCGGATTAGATAAGAGAAAACTTGAAAGCCCCGTCGCTTTTTCCAAATTCACGTCGATTTGGCGGGTCGCGTGATCGAATCCCCGAGTCGCGGGAAACGACGGCGTCCCTTTATCCAAGGGTCTCGCTGGATGAACCTTCCCCCGAATGCTGGCAGATTATGGTGTCACGCGGTCCACAGGTCCCTCGGTGCGGGCGAGGGGCGCCAAATATATTATCTGTCGCACGCATCGCTTACGCGCGTATACGGTCCTGGGGCCGACGAGCGTAACGCCGACGCGACAGATTGGCCCGGGATAAATTAATTTCATTTACCGGTGATTTAGACGATCCGCGATGTTGAAGGGGCGCCATTTGACATCCTCCACGCTCGCAACGTCACGCCGAGACTCGCTACAAATGGATCCCTTAGCGTGTCTCGGGCATCGTTACGCAGTAAGTTAGGCGAACGTTTCATGCAACCGCAATCCCTCAACGACATTAATCCCGGAATGTTAAGAAGTAGCATGCGCGTTAATAATATCGCCATAAATGTATTGAATTAAAAATGCACGCGTCGCTGATGATTTGATGTTTTTTCAATTTTTCACATTTTCGCAAAATTTTAATATACTGTTAAAATTAATATATATTGTAAAAAATATATTGTTTTAAATCGCACGTATATCACGATTAAGTGAGAGAAAATTTTTTTGCTATCTTCTTATTTTTTTTCTTCATAAATATTATTTTTTCTTCATCTTAAAATAAAGTAAAATTTACAGATCTCTGAAACAAGCCTATCAATTTTAATCGCAAAGTTTATATCAATATTTTACAATAAAACTGCCATTAGATTTGAATGATTGTGACATTAGTTTCTGAGATATTTTAATCAAAGGTATGATTGATGTGAAGAAATTTGAATAAAAAAAAAGCGTTAGCGCTCGACGACAAGCAGAAATATAATTATAGTCAAACTGTCATCATTTTTACATATGTGTACTTGGCACTCTCGTGTCTCTCAATATATTTAAAATATTACTGCACTTTATTAAAAGAATTTGATGTGTATGAATTTAATGGTAAAAATATATTTTTAAATACTTATATATAGATTCAGACACAGCCCAGAAATATTACATTTATTTCTCGTATATAGATAAACAAACGTTTACAAGTAATTAAATAAAGTTATATGTTTTAACGAAAGCAAAAACGGAGCAACGATCTTGTGCATAAGTAGTACGCACGCAGTCGAACATTTACATTCATCATCTGATCATGGCGGCGGAAATGTTTTGGCCAGCGGTATCCCGCAACTTTCCTCTGACTTCTCTGTTCTGGTTTTAATACAATTACAGCAGAATCTAATATCTCGCGAGAGAACACGGCGTTTAATACAAAGGACGCGAGAGCGTCG
>NW_021848439.1:985539-994811 GCF_003651465.1 Formica exsecta | reverse complement strand
CTCTCTCTCTCTTTCTCTCTTTCTCTCTCCGAGTGCCTATTCCGATTGATTAAAGCGTTGCGGGATATTCCGGCGTGCAAAATTGGTTATTCGCGAGACGGAGTGCGCGGGAGCGTATTTTGCAAAAAATACGCAGCGAAAAAAAAAATAAAAATGGCTCGCCGTTTGCTTATAAACATGCAAATCGTGGGCGGCAGAGCGAAATTTTCATTACGCGTCCCTCTCGCTACCGCGTTCTCTCTCCGCTTCCGCTTCGCGGCTCGTCGCCAGTTTTTGTCCCTCGCGCGCTAAATTCATCGATGGTTATCACCGTTCATCCGTTTTCCTTTCCATTCCAGTCGTGTGTATAGGACTCCCTCGCATCGAGTCGCATTCGCTATCAAATTCTCGTTTTCATGCCCTTCTAATCCTCTCCCCCCCCCCTCCCCACTCTCAATTTTCAGGGGAAAACTGCAAGTGATTTTTATTGCTGTTTTAATTTTATCTGTGGAAAATTGCAAGAATTCTGAAAGCGCCTCTACTTGAACAGCTGTGATCTTTTTTTTCCTCAGCATTTTTCGTCCAACCGATAAGATGCAACGTAGCGGATTAGATAAGAGAAAACTTGAAAGCCCCGTCGCTTTTTCCAAATTCACGTCGATTTGGCGGGTCGCGTGATCGAATCCCCGAGTCGCGGGAAACGACGGCGTCCCTTTATCCAAGGGTCTCGCTGGATGAACCTTCCCCCGAATGCTGGCAGATTATGGTGTCACGCGGTCCACAGGTCCCTCGGTGCGGGCGAGGGGCGCCAAATATATTATCTGTCGCACGCATCGCTTACGCGCGTATACGGTCCTGGGGCCGACGAGCGTAACGCCGACGCGACAGATTGGCCCGGGATAAATTAATTTCATTTACCGGTGATTTAGACGATCCGCGATGTTGAAGGGGCGCCATTTGACATCCTCCACGCTCGCAACGTCACGCCGAGACTCGCTACAAATGGATCCCTTAGCGTGTCTCGGGCATCGTTACGCAGTAAGTTAGGCGAACGTTTCATGCAACCGCAATCCCTCAACGACATTAATCCCGGAATGTTAAGAAGTAGCATGCGCGTTAATAATATCGCCATAAATGTATTGAATTAAAAATGCACGCGTCGCTGATGATTTGATGTTTTTTCAATTTTTCACATTTTCGCAAAATTTTAATATACTGTTAAAATTAATATATATTGTAAAAAATATATTGTTTTAAATCGCACGTATATCACGATTAAGTGAGAGAAAATTTTTTTGCTATCTTCTTATTTTTTTTCTTCATAAATATTATTTTTTCTTCATCTTAAAATAAAGTAAAATTTACAGATCTCTGAAACAAGCCTATCAATTTTAATCGCAAAGTTTATATCAATATTTTACAATAAAACTGCCATTAGATTTGAATGATTGTGACATTAGTTTCTGAGATATTTTAATCAAAGGTATGATTGATGTGAAGAAATTTGAATAAAAAAAAAGCGTTAGCGCTCGACGACAAGCAGAAATATAATTATAGTCAAACTGTCATCATTTTTACATATGTGTACTTGGCACTCTCGTGTCTCTCAATATATTTAAAATATTACTGCACTTTATTAAAAGAATTTGATGTGTATGAATTTAATGGTAAAAATATATTTTTAAATACTTATATATAGATTCAGACACAGCCCAGAAATATTACATTTATTTCTCGTATATAGATAAACAAACGTTTACAAGTAATTAAATAAAGTTATATGTTTTAACGAAAGCAAAAACGGAGCAACGATCTTGTGCATAAGTAGTACGCACGCAGTCGAACATTTACATTCATCATCTGATCATGGCGGCGGAAATGTTTTGGCCAGCGGTATCCCGCAACTTTCCTCTGACTTCTCTGTTCTGGTTTTAATACAATTACAGCAGAATCTAATATCAGCGTCGTCGTAAGAGAAACGAGGATTCACGCGTTAGGAATAGTAAGCGGCAAATGTTGCACAATGGATGGGTGAAGAACAAAGGTGGAGAATAAATTACCGTTTAAATTAAACGTAACTGTAATAACGTGCGATTTTATATCAACGAATGCTCAGTAATTGATGATGATATCCGATATTCATAGATAACGATTTGTATTTAACGCTTGAATCTTTGCTCTCATCCTGATTAGATGGAATTATGATATTATTAATTTAAGGCTTATTTCTCGAAAATATATTAAAATATACGAAACATTATATTTCTTGTTTTTTATTAGTAAATGATTTATTGCAAAAGTAATTTTATTATACCCAACATTATTCGATCGCATCAATACACAAGCCGATAATTGCATTCCTATTCATAGCCCGTGAAACTCACTCAACTGGAAGTAATTTCGGTCGATTTAAAGGGGGTCAGCAATGTAACAATCATCGTTATAACAATACACATCGCGTATTTTTCTCTCGTACAAACGTGTCTCTCGCCACGCGGCGCGCGTAAAAAAAAAAGAAAAGAAATCCGTCGCGACTGCTCCCTCGAGATACTGACGACGGGAATTTTTCTTGAAAAAAATCTTACGACACATAAAGCCGAGAGATTGCGCGCCACTTTGCCAGAACTCTCCGGAAAACACCGTGTAGTCGCGATATTTCCAGGATGGACCGAAATTATGCGGCGGCGTCCCGAGATGCGGGCGCAATTATGCTTGAAAAACTTTTTTTTTTCCTTCTTTTTTGGATGGAGAGAGAGTTTAAGAAGTGACATTCGTCTCTCGAAATTAACCTCGGCCCGCACGTGCCCACGATACGAAATGTTCCGTAGTTTTTCCTATTCCTCCCTTTGTCCCCTTCACCCTCGTGTCCCCCGCGAAGACAACGAACGAAGGCGACGCGCGGAGAATGAGATACAGGGAGGGCGAGAAGTCGGCGGAAACACGTAACGACGCGGACGCGCGAGAGATTCGCCAAAGTTTCCGAAAAATTATGTCGCGTTGGCGGAGATACATCTACGAGCAACTGGCTTTATGCAACATTAGTTAGAAGGCTTCCGCGAGGAAGTTGCCTTACGTGATACGTTTTTTTTTCTTACAAATGCTCTAAATACGAGCAAAGCTAAAGCTCTAGGAGCAGTCTTGCATATAAAATGCGATTGCGATTAATTACGATATCAAAGGACGTATCAACTAATAAAAATATAGATTATATTTTTTTTTTCTTTGAGATGGATATTTTGGTTTTTGTTTTCGACTACTTTAGTTTTATTCATACGTTCCATTTTTTGCGAAAGATATCTTCATTTTCATCCACGAAGTGGATTGATTGTCTCCTTTTCTATCGCGTCTCGTCACATCATCCGAGATACGCTAAACCGATCCGATAGGAAATTAGCCTTGAATTATAATTAAACCGTTCTAGCTTCGGTAGCTCATTTTGTTCCAATTTAGGATTTTCCGCGAGACGATCGAGTACTTGAACAGCCAGGCGGAGCACGCTCGGTAGGCTAGCACAGTGTAACGTGAAATTGGTACTTTGAAATTTCATTAGTGAAGTCAGGTGGCGTCACAGATTCAATTAGCTTTTTATTGGATTTCGAACTGTGCGAATTGTCAAAGCGGTAACCGCGCTAGCCGGCCTGGCTCTGGGTCCGCGAGAATACCGGGGGGGGGCGTCTCTCGAAATTAACCTCGGCCCGCACGTGCCCACGATACGAAATGTTCCGTAGTTTTTCCTATTCCTCCCTTTGTCCCCTTCACCCTCGTGTCCCCCGCGAAGACAACGAACGAAGGCGACGCGCGGAGAATGAGATACAGGGAGGGCGAGAAGTCGGCGGAAACACGTAACGACGCGGACGCGCGAGAGATTCGCCAAAGTTTCCGAAAAATTATGTCGCGTTGGCGGAGATACATCTACGAGCAACTGGCTTTATGCAACATTAGTTAGAAGGCTTCCGCGAGGAAGTTGCCTTACGTGATACGTTTTTTTTTCTTACAAATGCTCTAAATACGAGCAAAGCTAAAGCTCTAGGAGCAGTCTTGCATATAAAATGCGATTGCGATTAATTACGATATCAAAGGACGTATCAACTAATAAAAAAAAACAATATTTGTTTTAAAATGAGAAATGATATTATTGGGGGGCTTCGGCTGTGCGGGGAGTAACGCAACTCGCGTTGCGTGTGCGCGTGCACGTTAACCGAATAAACGATCGGCTTCGCCGCCGAATCGATATTTTTACACCAACTCGAATAATCGCCTGCACAACTTTGGCCTTGCCTTCGAAATACCGTGGAAATAACCGATGGCTTTTTGAATGCCATCCCTGCAGTTGGTTTTTACGCTTTTGCCGAAAGCGCAGGCCGCTTTCCCATTTATCCTTCTCGTAAAATCTTTCATTCGGCTGCGATAATTCATTTCGCAGTGTTCGAAAGGATTTGAATGATAAGCTGTACTAATCAGACAGGATTATTTCGTTCACCGGTGTAATTTTTACAACAAAATTTTTTATTCACGAATTTAATTTTTTTTCTCTCTAATAATATTCTATTAATTGAAAGATTTTTAGATAATTTGCGTAAAATCAAAAACCAACAGTTGATCACCGAAGACTTCAACGCGTTTAATTTATTTACCATATAAATTCTCTGAATAAGCTGAATAAATGACATTTTTTGATAAATGAGATTCTTTTTTGCATCAGTAAAAGATAGACTCAATTCTGAATCTTTTTCGTTTCGATCGTTAACGTTCATGAGATACAAGAGAGAGAAAAGCGAAAAACAGACTTTGAAAGTCGGCAGAATTCAACCCCATGGTGGTCGGTGGCGCTCGTGCATCATGGGTTTATGGTTCCGCGATGGCATTTATAAGGCTTGCTCGGCTTGGCAAGTTAGACTTTCACCGCCGAACTCGCCGAACAGACATTTAGGGTGGCGATGCCGTGGAACGCGTCATTACCGCTATGATATATATACGGGGAATGCCGTTAATGCGTTTTTGGGGTTCCTTATTGAAAAATATTGCGCCGATTCTGCATTAAAGTGGTAGTCTATTGTCTTCTTCCCCCTCTCCCCGTTTCACGTACATAGCTGTATCTTCGGGATTCAGTCGACGTAGCGGCGAGACGTACTCGCGAATGTCTCCCTATAATAATATCTTAATCGCACTTGATGTAATATTATCGAATTAATCGATAATTATATGTATCGAGCAAGTTGAATATTTCACCTGCCACGCTTTCGCGCGAGAAACATCGAAAACCGTTCAGACCGCATTGTTTTTACAATTGATCGACTACGTCCCTTCGTCCTCTCCTTCTTACGATCCCATAAATTAGGGAAGGCACCCCCCTATACCGGGAAACGGGACGATTTCGGACGCGGCGCGTCCTGACGTCGGAGGGGTTCATCGGTTTCGATGGGCCCTGGCACGACTCGACCCGCGATAAATCAGACCGGACGCGTTACACGCGGATGCAATGCGTTTTCTCTACGTACAGGTGAAACTAGCAATCCTCTTGCTGCAATTTTATCGAACGCGTGCGGTTACGTACGCAGATCCCAGCGCGGCACTAAATTTACCGGACAAAAAAAGACACCTTTTTTTATGTTTCGCAAAATCCTGTTAATTGTAAGTCTAATTCTCTTCGCCTGCGAAGAAAAAAAGTTGCCCACCGTCTACGCATTGTAGCCAGTATTGTCTACGCTACTTTACGTAATTTGTATCCATTTTTCTCGTCAATATTAAATCTATCTTTCGTTGCTTTTGATCGTAGTCACTCTGGCTTGATTTTTCTGAGCCACAGTTTGAGAAAGGAGAAAATTTCCTTCTATTGCCTTCTATTGGGTGATTATCATCACCCAATAAAACGGTTGTGTATTATATAAATTTGTAGTATAATTTATTTACTCCAATTAAGAAATTATATCTATATTGCATCTTTTTCCTGGATGAAAAGAGATAAAATAGCTTTTCATATTATATGATAAGATATATTATAAGATATATTTTATATTGCAAAATACTATACGATATAAATATCAACTGTTTTATTTAACGCATTAGAAATTAATTAATCACTCGATTTAATTAATCACTTGATTGTTAATTCCAATACGAGATACATTCAAAAACAGAATTACAGTTTAAGATAATCATTCAAAAATAAACATGTTACGATTCTTTTCATACTTTGTACACAAATTTGATACAAAATTTATACCAAATAAATTTACAACAAATAAAATTAAAAGAAATATTATACATACAAAATAACAATCGCTTGTAATATATTACAATGAAACAATAATTTACAATTTTCATTTTCCATCGCTTTGATTTCAAAAGAATAAACTGCGCAAAATATTTGTTTCGGTAAATAGCTATTATCTCTATACGAATGTTCGTGAAATAAAATCTAAAATATTACATATACAATAATGTAAAGCGGATCACTAAGTATTTTCATATGCGATCGTCTCAACTTACTTCAATTCTTTCAACTGGAAATATCGACGATCCAAGGATGAAAGCGCACAATCGCGCCTCACAGACACGTGATTCACATGACGCGATTGGGAGACTTGTGCGATTGAGCGAATCAGCTGTTTGTAATATGCGCGTAGTAGCCGCGACGTATCCCCACTTTTTCCTACCTTCGCGTGCGAGTGACCATTCATTCATAGATCGAGCGCGGTTGCGTTCGTAATTTTACGAGCGACAATAACTCTGCGAGAAATCGAGAATAGCAACACGCGATAGACTCAAGACAGATTCAAGGCTCACGTATTCTTTCGTGAATGCAATTGTCAGAATTTCTATGGTCGTGATTCGTACGACTGTCATCGCTTACGCGACAGCATTTTCTGTATTTTTCGTCATTGTGACATTACCAAACGCACGTCAATTATTTCTTTACGCTATATATTATTTAATAAATAATAAATAATTCTAAACAAAATGTCTACATCTACATTAATACTATAATCATACTATAATATAAATCGCCATTTTAAAATATCGCTGATTGCTGAACAAGCATTATCACTAACTGATTTTTCTCAAAAAGATTTCATTATTTTTAATGCTATACTTATAATTAAAAATACTGTTTGTTTATCAGTAATAATATTCTGAGTCCATTCAAGAGAATATCAAACTTAAAACATCGTAAATATATGATCAATTTTCTCGAAAACAAAGTCTCGTACAAAAATATATTTTTGATATATTTTTATATCCCATAAATCACCTCTTTTTCAATTGTATTACATTTTCTGATCTATCCTACGTAGAATATAAATATCTTTAAAATTTCTCGGGAACATACTGACAAGCGAAATATACTGAATTTCGTCGTGCTCCCTCATGATGAAAAACGTTTTATCGAGGAATATATCCTAAAAACCCATCGCGCGAAAATTCGATATACATATTCGCAAATTTCCGCCACACCGTTTATTCCTCACTTTCCGCCGCGTCAAAACTACTCTTACGATAACATCACCAGGCAGCGCGTAGCATGTAATCGACTTTTCCTAAATGCGTTCCCACTTTTTTGAAAAATTCAATTACGCCGCGTCACTCCGCGCGAGCGCGTGTACACACGTAACGGGGCTTCCGGATATATACATATATATATCAAAAATTTCACGCGCGCTTGACGTTAGTAAAAAATTGAAAGGAGAGAAAAAGATAATTCCCGCGTAGCTTGTCGCAGCAATTAATCGCGGGATAATCGCGGGAATGATGTTCCGTAATTCCTCGGTCGCGTACAACTCTCTCTAAGCGTCTATAGTCCCATAAGTCTTAATCAGATGGTTGATTCGCGCCGACGCGGCTTCCCGACGCGGTTGGAAACGGCAAACGCGTGTGTTTGCGGAGGATTTTCCTCGCAGGCAATTAGACGGAGTTATAATTAACCTGTGCGGCAGTGATTATGGCGTACGCGGACACCTACAACATGCATACTATAAGAGCGTGTGGAAGCAGAGAATCGGTCAGACGTAGGTATAGGTAGGAATCACGTCGCCGTCGCGTATACCTTCGGTGTTTACCGGACGTTCGTTTGACATCGCGGAGGATTTGTTTGTATTACGGATTACAACGGTTCGCAAGCTTTCCCGACGTTTCTCAGTAAACTGACGGTTGACACTACGTCCTCTTACGGGGGACTTAATCTCGTAGCGTGCCGACAAATTGGCGCTGATTGGCTTGGATGATCCCGCGATTATCGTCTCCTTTCTCGATGAAATTCCTCCGGGAAGATAATCAAATGACAATCGAATATATCGCATTTTTGTCTTTTTTTTTCATAAATCGTACACGTTTTTTTGCATTCTCTTTAGAAATGATGCATAAATTATTACTTCGATATAACGATATAATTAGATGCATTAAATACACAGCTTGTGTGAAAGATATGCGTAGAGCAACAAGATGTACAATCAGATTTTCAGTCTTTAAAAAGTTGCAAAAAAAACTCATATATTTCTCATTAAAGAGATTTTTACGAGGAAAAGAAAAGAAGTCGTTCAACGTTATTTCCGTCTTTTTATGGACGGCGATTTTTACCTACAATCCCGATTTCTACCTCCGATGATCTTATCTCGTTTTAAATTTGAATGTTGATTACGCAAATGGAGTTCTTATCTGTAGCAATGGAAATTATAAAACAGAGAAGTAACTCTCTTATTTAAATATTAATATAATAAATATATAATAATTACGGTATCTCTCTTGGTCTGACTCTTCCCCTTCGACCTGTCCGGCGTGGGTGACCCTACCAGTAACTATTAACGTTTTCGAATGAAGTAAGTTTGATCGCTTTGAGAGCGATTAAACCCAGTTTATCAAAAATAAGTTTTAAGAGAATCTGATTAATATAAATATATGATACATTAATAATATAACTAATATAAAGTGCATCTCCCGTTTTTGTTGCTATTTTGGATTTAACGCACAAAATTTTTTGCCCTGATTAATTAATCAAACGCTTACTTGAAGTATTTCATTGATTAATCTAATAATATAAGTACCCCTAATAATCAGACGGAATATATGAATATATGAATATATGTTATTAATTGGTCTCAGAACGATCAAACTTGCTTCACTCGAAAATGTTATATGTTACCGCCGGCATAACTCTTAGGTTCATTAAAGTACTCAAACCTCCTCACCCGGCAAATGCCTTCGTTAAGGTGGAGATACCATCGAGGAGGAAAAATTTTTATTTTAATTTTTTTTGTAATATATGTTTCTTTTAATAAATAGGTTTTACAAATTTGTCA
>NW_021848439.1:973046-981462 GCF_003651465.1 Formica exsecta | reverse complement strand
TATATGTTACCGCCGGCATAACTCTTAGGTTCTTTAAAGTACTCAAACCTCCTCACCCGGCAAATGCCTTCGTTAAGGTGGAGATACCATCGAGGAGGAAAAATTTTTATTTTAATTTTTTGTAATATGTAAATTTCTTTTAATAAATAGGTTTTACAAATTTGTCAAATAAAAAATATAATACACGAAAAATTATATAAAATGTATGTAATATATAATTACAAATTATATAATTACAAAATATTGTTGTAACAAATTGTATAATTACAAAATATATTACAAAAAATGTTTAAATATGTTATACAAAGCATATTACAAAATATATTACAAATTACATACATATTATAATTAATTCTATATCAGATGTATAGAATTAATTATATTACAAATATATATTACAAAATATAATACAAATATTAATATAATTTAAAATGTAATACAAAATAATTTATTACACGAAAATATCCGAAATATTCATATAATGCAGAATTCACTAAAAATTTTTAGATCAGCTGATAAGGAATAATTAATACAATATTTGTGATTAATGACCAACATGTAATTATAAAGTTTATTAAATTTTATATAATGCAAATGATTCTGACCAAAAGAGTTAATAAAGTTATCGATTGTTTTTGAATTAAGAAGAAAAAACTTATTGTTAGAATGGCGCATTTTGTGTAGAGTTTCAAAGAAAATATCCGAGAAAAGACAGACGAAACTTCGATGTAAATCAACGATTAAATCACAAGATAAATCGCGACTTAGAATTTGCGAAAAAAACGCGACGAATAAATAAATCGACGTTAGCCGTATAATATTCGCGATTCCAATATACATGCAATCGGAGGAACAATATAATTACTACATAAACGAAAATGTTTTGATGATCAAGGTCCCTCCGCCAGATAACACGCCGGTTAATATCCGACAACGACAAGAACGATCTTAAAAGTGGAGAACGATCAACTTCTTGCTTCTACATCGGACCCCGCAAGATCAATCCGCAAAGAAAAGTTAAGTGATTCGTTGAATATCAAGGACTCCGCTATAGGAGGGAACAAATCCCGGATCTTCCGGACTGCTCCAGATAGCAATGATTTCGGTAACGAATCAACGACAGTTATCATTGTCATTATCTTTTATTCGCGAGATGAAATTTGCGCGAGAAAATATGTTCTTCCATTATTAAAAAATATATCTCTGTATTGAAAATTAAATGGATATAACGATTTTTATGAATATGTGGTTACGAACAACTATATTTATGGATAATAAAATACATGCATTGTTATTGTAGTTAGTATTAAATGTGCGAGTACAAATAATTCTCGGGTACCAACTGCTCGAGACGAATCAAACCCGATAACAGTAAAATTTAAAAAAAAATTTAATTTGTATGCTTTGCAACATATAAAAGAAATCAAAATAATATCAGGCATAATTATAATAATTCTAAGTTATAATTAATCTTTTTCTGTAGTATTTAAACACATTAATTTATCGATATTCCCCTGATATTGAGGTACCCATTCGATTTGTCTCGAAGTTTGAAAGTATACGCACATTTTATGTTACCTTTATACATAATATTTTGTAATATAAAATTCAACAAAATTATAAAAGTTTTATGAAATAGTATGTCAATTTGCGCATGTATTTTATTATATATATAAAATAATATATCTCTAAAAACTATCCAGGACGCATTTAGAATGGCGGGATGTCCAATACCTGCAAATGATTTCTTAAAAAAGAAATCAGAAAAATTAATGTTAATATCCTCAGTGCCTAGAAATATTTTCTCAAAAAAGAACAAAAATTATATTAATTAAATATATTCGTTTGTAACCATAATGTTTGTGTAAAAATTAACAGAAACGGGCAAACTAATTACAATTTGAAATTACTTGAAAAATAGTTTATACACAATAGCTATATCCATGTTCAATCTACTATTGTCTTTTTAGCATTAAGATAATAATAATATTAATAATAATAGAAGAACACTTTTAACAAAAGGAAGGTACCCATTCGATTTGTCTCGAAGTTTGAAAGTATACGCACATTTTATGTTACCTTTATACATAATATTTTGTAATATAAAATTCAACAAAATTATAAAAGTTTTATGAAATAGTATGTCAATTTGCGCATGTATTTTATTATATATATAAAATATACTATTTAAATTAATTTTCTGATTCGACTTCAAAAAAGCGTGTGGCAGTTGTCGTTGAGTTACTACCGAAACCACTGCTTTCAGAAATCGCCAGGAAAACCTGGGTTTAATTCCAATCTTGCAACAAACATCCCCAATTTTCAACGGACCACCGAACTAGACGTTGCGGATAGATCTTACAAGAACCGACAAGAAATAATTCTCCAGGTTGAAGATTGTTTCGACTCCTCGCCGGTACGAACCACGCAATATTACTAACGTTTATCTGACGAGAGGGACAGCGATAAGGCCCCTTAGTTAAGACTGCGATCGCGTCCAAGAACGTGGAAAGAACGCGGTATTTTCGCATGTAGCTAATTAATTAATTTAACGAATGTTTAATTCCGACACGAAATTCATAAATATCAAAGAAATCAAAATCAAATCATGAAATTCAGAATAATTTACTCTCGATTCTGCAATATCGAAGACAATCGTCAAATTTCGTGAACGAAAAGCTAATATTTAATCGTTAGCTTAACATCGAGTCTTCACACTTATTTAATAATTTTTCTATTAAATACTAAAATAATTAGCGATATTTGTGATATTTATAAAGTTTGAAATATAGTTTCACGAATTTAATTCATTGATATAAAAACACAAGCTCTTAAGTTTATGAATATTTTAAAAATAAAAAATATAGAAACTAATATTTTTAACAAATCTATTAATTTAGAATTTCTATTATATTGCCATTATACTTGTTTTTTCGGTAAATTTTCGTGTAATTTACAGAAATTTTTACAGAAAAGAAAATTTTATAATGTTTTATGAAAATAAATTTAAATTTTATATTATTTATATTTCATATTTTTATTTATCTCCCTAATATTTTAATAGTCTTAATATTCTTTTAATTCCTAGCATTTAATTTCTTAAGAATTGTATATTAAAATAGTCCTAACAGTCCTAACAATCCTACTTTTGCTGGCTAAGCCAGCGGGAATCAGGGATCACCGATATTTTGGGGAACGTGTCCTACTCGCGTGTCCTACTCGCGTGCCCTACTCGCGTGTCCTATTCGTATGCCCTATTTGCGTGCCCTACTCGTGTATCGTACTCGTGCATCCTACTCGCGTGCCCTACTCGCGTACCTTAATAAAATGCACCGCATGTTGCTTCCGTTGGGCCAGTTGGACCTACCTTTTGTTGATCCTGGCCATATTCATTTCGGCTACATCTAGCCAGAGATGTAGCTTTGATCTCTATCGAAGATCAATAAAGAAGAAAAATTTCTTGAGACCGAATTAATGCGCGAACGCAATTTTTAACAATCGATATACAAATAATAAATACTCACCCTTGGGTTGCTCCGCCGATGCAGGATGCCTCTCCTAAACCTCCTCCTCCTCTCAGGATGTCAGGGTTGCTACGTTGATCTATAACATACAAATAGAAGATCCAAATTAAAGCAGCGCTCAAAATAATTAATATTTCAAAAAATTTATTATATGCATTGAATTTTATATTCAATCCATATAATAATATGCAGATTAATAAAATAATTTTATAAATCTTGAAAAAAAGCACTATTAATAACTAATAATTCCATATAAAAGCTATAATCTAAAAGAAGAAACTTTTACAAGATTATAGCTTTCATATAAAAATCTTTTTCTCTACTTCTCTGTTATTTAAATCATATAAATAAAAAATCAAATTATGCAATTAATTGCTCAATTTAAATTGCACGTATGCAATTAATAAATAATTAATATACAAATAATAATAATTTACTTACCACAGGGTTGCTCCACCGGTGCCCGATGTAAGCTTATCGTTATATTAATTATTCGATTTTGCGATTCGATCGTTTTATAGCACGTTCTTAATTCAAATTATATCTAGATCGTCGAAAAATCAAATGCTATAACATCGTGGACAAAATATATTTAACTTTATGTGTTGTTAAAGAAATAATTATTATCCGTAAAAATCGCAACAAAACGATAATTTATAATTTGGTTTTCTATTACTTTAATTTTTATTTGATTAAATAAATAAATTACAAAATATGTTATTCGAGATCGATCATCGCGATATATATATGTAGTTACATATTATTTATAAATGTTAATTAATTAATAATTATATTATAATAGCAAATAATTTCCCGATACTGATCGCAATCGCGTTTAGAGAAGTGTAATTTTTATTTAATTTATTAAAAAAAAACAGAGAATTAAAGTTAATACATGTGAATAATTATACACATATACACACAAAAATAAATAACGCGCGCATATAGTATTTTAGTTTGATCAAGAATTCCTATATACTTAAAGACTATTATAACTGTATTCATGCGTAAAAGCGCAAGGAAATCCGTTACACTTTATCGATACTTTATACCAGCTTTCATTTCGATAAAAGATTTGATTACATTACAAATATTTTGCGAAGTTGCTATTTTTAGATGTGCACGTGATAAGATAAATACACTTTTAAAAAGATAAACACATTTTTATTATTTTCAAATTTTTTAATACACGTAATGCTTCTTCGGTTCCATTTTCAGTGAAAATGTAATAGATTTACAAATTCAATCAAGACAGCTGTAACTATAAAATGAATGTGAAATGCTTCAATTATTTATAATAATGTATATATAACTAATCTAGTTGCCATCATTACTAAATGATGTTTCTAATTAAATAGTTTATTATTTATCACACGATTTTATATTAATTTCAACATGTGATTTTCTTTATAGAATTGCATGGAAACGCATTTCTTTTTCTCATCAACATTAATCACTCATTTTATCATCACAAAATAAAGAGAGTCGGTCGCCCGCAATTTTTCGATTCCGCTATTCAATTAGATTTTTCTTACTACGAAACACACGTGTGTATGAAGATCTATGTATGCGAACAGAATGAGAGCAGAATCGAGCGCGTGTACCCTTTTCAGGCGAGAGACCGGCGTGACGTCACCTTCCCATCCCTGTGTAACTGACGTTTCATGAATTGGAAATGTAATTTTACCACCCGGCCGCGTGGCTCGCGGCGTCGTAACTGCTTGCATGATACCCAGGGCGCGAAGTAAACGAGCGCATAATTTTACCCGCAAAACACGTCCGCGGGGCCCGAGAGGCGCTAAAGAGTATATTTTAGCCGCGTGCTAGGTGACAGCGCGCGTAATCGCGATCACCCCACTGTGCTTTCTGCGCGTCTCTCTTCCGAAAGATTGTTCGACGCTCGTCTCTCCTCCCGCGACTTAATCCTTCACGTGAAATAATACTGCGAAAAAATAAAAGACAGGAACACACTTGTGTTTCAGTACAATGCATAAATGTTGCGCGCATAATTTAGTACAATCGAAAAAGAAATGATTTTTTATGCAAATATAATCGACACATATAGATATAAAATATACGATATTCCGTTTAGTAAAAAAAAAAAAAAAAGAAAAAAGCAAACAATTTAAAATAATTTAAGTTACATTCTATAAAAGTTATGTAAAAACAAATTTTATTTCTTTAATAAAAAGGATATTGTATCTTTTTACATATTTTAATATGTCGAGATAAATGTATAATAGATCAATAATGTATAACAAAATTGTTATAAAGATTTTTAATTGATCAATTTTGGAAATGTCAAGATTAATTTTCTTGTACAAAAAAGATTTACTTATTTTTACACAAAAAATAACAATCGTATGTATAAAAGATATTACATAATAAAATTGCTTTTTCCATCTTACAGTTTTCAGATTACACCGGTGCAAACATCTGCGATCCGCGCGATCAGTTTTAACGCTCTACGATGCCGAGAGAAACGCTCGCAATTACGAGAGTATCATCCGCGAATTAAGACGATGGTCGCAAGAGCAAGCGCTGAGGATGAGAGGAGAACGGCTAGGGATGAAAACCGAGGCGAGACGAAGGTCTCCCTGGAGTAACGCGGCGATGTTCCCGGACCAATAAGAGTCGTGTCTTAATTCTTTTCGCGCCTCTTCCTTGCACCGACATTATCATAACCGACCGGCGGAATAATCTTTTATTTGTTTCACAGAGAGAGAGAGAGAGAGAGAGAGAGAGAGAGAGAGAAAGCCTGTTACGCTCTTCGCTATTTCCATCCTGTTCGAGGGACCACTCGCCCTCCAACTCAATTCCGCTTCCGTATCGCTCTTTTCCCACCCGTTCCATTCTCTCCTGTCGACTCTCTCCCCAGTCTCTCTTACGCCACTTAAATAAATCATATAAATACGACCGCGCGTTTGCCATTTTCCGCGCGACCAACAAGCGGCAAAGGGGCGCGGGACAGCAGGGCATGCGGGGGTTTATGCATTTACCGTTTTAATCTAATCTGCGGGCGCATGTAAGAATATATTAAAGAAAAACTTTGAGACGTACTCGCGAGAATTATACCGTCGCGAGAAGCGGTGCAACATTGTCAGAAACCCGTTCGAAGACGACAGAGAGAAAGAGAAGAGAGAGAGAGAGAGAGAGAGAGAGAAACGTAGGAAGAAAGAAGGGTGAAACAGAAAGAGTCGATGTAGTTCCTGCAGGCCGGTTCTACGTCTATATATGTATACTGTACGTTCGGTTCTGCACAAACTCTCTCTTTTACCGGCAACTATCTAGACCCATACATTTATTTACATGTAATTACGTTACACCCTCGTCTCGCCGAGTTCTGGAGATCTAATAAACATGTACGATGGTACCAACTCGGAGGGGGGAACACCCTGCGCTGTTGCTGTAATTTATTTATGACAACGTATAGCTTCCTGACGATATCCAAAGTGTAAAAATATAGAATAATTCCTGGAGAAAGGAACTGAGATGGATCAGAAATCAAATTTTCAAAATACATAAGGCGTAGAAATTAGAGAAAGATATAATAAAATATCTACAAAAGAGAGAATATTGGATATAGGAGGATCTAAACACAATATAAAATATTTTGATAAATTAATTGAATAATAGATAATAATAATTCCTCAATACCTTTTCCAAACTTGCTATTTGTATATTTAAGCACAATTATCTCTAATTTTTTTAAAAAATTTTATCAACTTTTTTCCTCCCCGAAATTATTTTAAATTCTTTAAAACACAGTTTGTCTCTTTTCTACAAATCTATCTATCCCATCCATCATACAAGCCAATTAAAATTAAATTTAATTCCTTGTTTTTTTTATATTTTTACGTACAATTCAATATATAATTCTATTTTGTATAATTTTGTTTTTAAACAGATTTATCTTATCGAAATAATCACAATTTCTGATATAAATCTATTTGAGAGTTTCAATTTTTTTTTTCTTCTTGGTTTCTTTAATAATTTATAGAGCTTTCCTCTTTATGACAAAGATAAGAGTATGATGAAACCAAGTTTCTCAAGTGCAAATACTTTCGTGCGACTCTCTAATAATGTATTCGTAATCACTTGCAAGTTACTGTGCGCATATGATGAGGGATTATGAAGTGCTCTCGCCTAATTCGGAATGCACCTGTTACTCAAGTCTGCACACGGCTTAAGTGGAATCGGAAACCAGATGTGCGCGTGTGGATCGATCGAGGTTTGGGTACGGTGGACGGAAGGGGGAATATAATCCGGAAAAAAAGGAATAAGAAAATACTCGTAACTCGTCGGATTTCCACGCGGACTGCATACGCCGAGGCGAGACGTATTGACACGCGTTTGTATGAGAAGTCATCCAGGTTGACTATGCGGCGAAGAGGAGGAAAAGGGATTGCCATAAGACGCGGTGAGGTCGCCGCGCTTGCAACGTCAGACTCACTACCAGGGGTGGGCAAGACGAGAATCGTCCGTGAGAGAGCGACTCTACGTGCCGAGGGTGAGTGACGTGGGGGGAGTGGATGGAAACTGGCTGCTGCCTTATCTCCGCGCACCGAGATTGACTTCCTTTCTATCCATTCAGCCGCTCAAATGAGTTCCTTTGATAACTGTTGTGTGATCGAGTGTACTGAATACTGAAGGGTCCGCAGCCCAGCGGCGAATATTTCGCCGTCTGATGTCGTCGTGGAAAAAATTTTAGCCCAGACTGTGTCGCAGGACATATACACACACACATATACCGTATTTTTGTAATTCTTTCTTTTACCTCAAAAACAATTGTGAGAAACGTAAAATGACCAATCAAACATTTATAAAAATTTCAAGACATCTACATCAGTTATTCAAAAAATCAAAATCTTTAAATTATATATTAATATATA
>NW_021848439.1:949269-972557 GCF_003651465.1 Formica exsecta | reverse complement strand
TATATATTTATATATTATATATATTTATATCTACTATTTATTTTTTAACCGCATGTTAAAATTAATATATCTAATAATCTTGCACGAGATAAAAGTAAAATTTTACTGCAGATACGGTAATTATCAATATCAAAAACATTTGTATTTATAAATGGTGCGTTTTCATACGTTGATGCCGGATTAAATTTTTCCGGCGACAGTACTTAAACGTGTCGCGGCGTCTTCGTACGGAAGATTGCACCCTTTCCAGTCCTTAGAAGCTCTTAATTAATGGCACCGGCACGCCGACGCAGGGTCTTCCAACGCAAGGGAGTAAAGGAGAGTTTATGCTGCAGTCCTGTAATCTCATGATGCCGTAAGTTATTCTAAATGCACTAGTGGGACCTACGAGATATCCTCTCGGTGTTCTCTGCGAGGTAAGTTTCGACCTTCTCCACGCTGTTTCACGCGCCACTATGCCACCCCTTTAGTGGTTGGTAGTTAAGCGCACCTGACATTCCCATAGTACAAACAGATAATATCGGGTAGAAACGAGACGCGCGGCTCGTTTAAAAAACAGAATAACAAAAAAGTAGGAATAACTCATAAATAAATCATCCGGTCGATATTTTGTTTTATACCATGATGTAACATGCGCTTGAATAATGATTTTTCCTATATATTTTTCGATTTTACGCAGAAACAATTTTGCGGAATATATTTAATACTACGTAAACAATAACATATTTAAATAATGAAGCAAAATTTTGTTATGATGCAAAAACAAAGGAATATATTCGTACCTATTAGATACAAATATTTTATAACATAATAATGCGCTAAGTAAACCATTAGTGTGTAGTAATTATTATAATGAAAATATACATATATATAATATAATCAATAATACATGTGCATGTAATATAATCATTTAGAAAAGTAATTACTATATATATATAGTGTAATATAAGTATAAATATGTTATTTCACATTTTTTATTTATTTTCATATCAGGTATTAATTTATTTCACATATATTATATTTTTCTCTTTCTCTCTCTCTTTCTCTTTTTTTCTCTAATCCACCCTAGCAATAAGATCACAAATTCTCTCTTTCTCTCTCTCTCTCTCTCTCTCTCTCTCTCTCTCTCTCTCTCTCTCTCTCTCTCTCTCTCTCTCTCTCTCTCTCTCTCTCTCTCTCTCTCTCTCTCTCTCTCTCTCTCTCTCTCTCTCTCTCTCTCTCTCTCTCTCTCTCTCTCTCTCTCTCTCTCTCTCTCTCTCTCTCTCTCTCTCTCTCTCTCTCTCTCTCTCTCTCTCTCTCTCTCTCTCTCTCTCTCTCTCACACACCCTCTCTCACTCTCTCTCTCTCTCTCTCTCTCTCTCTCTCTCTCTCTCTCTCTCTTTTAGTCTTATAATTAAAATACTCGAATGCAAATAATACCTATCATTACCAAGCATTAGTATTGTTAGATACTGTGTCACGAGGATGGCATTGCAAAGATTCCTGAAAGACTGCTCGCAGCCTAAGGGCCAACATAAGTAACGAAGAAAGGTCGAGGGGTGATAATTGTCGGGATACCCCGGATTTGCCCCTGGCCCCATGTGGTCATAGATTACAAACTCTACCTTCTTTCGCGCCGTCCCTTCGTTTCCCCGCCGAACCTTCTTCCGCCCTCGTTGAAAGGTAACGCATCTAAAGTGCGCGTTTATGCGAACGTTGCCAGCCTCCCATCTTCAGCCCTTTCTGCCTTTCCGCTTGATTTATCAACGACGTTATTAACCTTGTGGCTAGGTAAGACATTAACACTACTCGTCTCGTCTCGAATATTAGTTATCGGCTCTTCAAAAGTTGGATCCTAGGAAAGTAAGCTGAGGATAATTGACGTATGACTCATGTGAGCAATTATAACACATGTATATTTCAAGAAACGGTTTAAATACAATGCCTTTTTCGAGCAATAACTTTTGCCACATCCTACACTTTCTTGAAAGAGAGAGAGAGAGAGAGAGAGAGAGAGAGAGCTGTTATTATTAAAACATTTTGCTATACAGAAACCGAAATGATAAGAGAGAATTATTAATATAAAAAAATATTTATAATAAATGCTTCATTTATTTCATCAATTAATCTTTTTACATACAAAAAAAGCTTAGCCTTTTTTTATGTCAATGTTTTATAAGAAGTCTATATAGATTTTTTTTTTTTTGTAAAAGGCTGAATTTACAAAGAACGATACATAGATAATAATATCATTCGCGTAATAATTCAAATAGAACGTATGGAGGCTACAAAAGCCGTTCTCGCGTTCTCCAACGAAATGGAAATGGAGAATGCAATGTGCCGAAAGGGAGAAAGTTTTGCTTTTATACCTCTCATATGCGCGCGCGTTTTCAATTCGATTTATTTCTCAGCAGCAGAGCAAAGCACTCTGCAGAAATTACGCTTTCTTTACTTGCTTACCTCTGATCATTTCAATTCTTTCTTCGCTTTGCACAACGCGCGTGACGAGATCTCGCGCGAATAAAAAACTTTTCTACGATCTCCACGATCTCTTCTCGAGGTGTTTCTAGTAACATCGAGAGCATTCACGAGCGCTCGAAACACTCCAAGCTTAATAATATTTCGCGTACGGATCGGCACCCCCGGTCGTGCCGGAAATGAGAAATGTTGAATTTTTTTCGAAATAAAAAAAAAAAAGAAAAATAAGCAGAAGGAGAAATCTCTCTTTGCGTCGACGACGGCAACTGATCGAACGTGTCGGCCTGTTGCTTGTCCCGCGTGTCCCTCCGTTCGCTCGCGATATGCGTGCGCGCTCACGCGTCGCGACGTCGACGGAAACGGCATCGGAAATTCCGAGAGGCGTATTTACACTTCAATAAACGTTATTACTAGACGTCGCGCCGCACGGCACGACGAATCCGGTCGTGTGTAAGCCTGATATACATCCGTTTTATACATAAGGAGAGAGAGAACGCGGATATATAATGGTATGCGACATTGACGTGGATTTAGGTGTGCGTTTCTCCGGCTCCCTCCCCCTTCTCTTTCTCTTTCTCTCTCAATAGGGGTGGCGAAGGGTGTTGCCATCGGCTTCTCTCCCCGTCTGCTTCTCTCTCTTTCTCTCTCTCTCTCTCTCTCTCTCTCATTGAATATAAAATACATTACTCGAGGAGTCTCGAATTCCCACCGGCCACGTGCCATTGCCACCCCCGGCTAGATATTCTAAATCGTTGCGGAAAGACGTTGCTCGGGACGAAGTCATTTCTTTGCGGCGCGAATGTTAACTTCGCGGAAATCAAACCTGTCGATCAGGAGGACCTTGGGATCGGTGAATGTATTTCTGATTGAGCGAATGATTTTACGTCTAGCCGGAATGCTTTTTACCCGACGCGAAAGTGCGAGATGAAAAAGCGACCTGTCAAGAATGCTGGTATTGCCAAACATATATAAAAATTACATGCGACGCATGTACTGTAAACGTCGGCATAATTTTGTGGACATAATACCTTTTTGGCAATTGAAATTGTACATTTATCTCGTTCGCGAAGTTTTGAATGAAAATCTAGATTTATATATATAAACATACTCTTTGTAAAGAGGGAAATTCCAGAGAAATATTAGTCGAAGAATATAAAAATCTGACCCGCAGATGTAAATCCCAAAGTGCGATAGAATTCGCAGGGAGAAGCGTTTAAGAGGCAAAGGGGATGTTATATCGGGCGATCGACGATTATCCGGGACGACCGAAATGAGGCGAGGTCTGAGACAAACGTCATCGTGAATTAGCAATTACCGGACGAGCCGGAGAAAAGCCACCATCAACATCATCCTCTTCGTCCTCCATACTTTGTCGGCCGTCTTTCCTGCGGCGAACCGGATGATATAGCGCGTGAAATTTGTCGCCATTGTGCAACGGCAGAACTACACGAGGGGGTAATACGGCGCCGCCGCTAACTAGCCCTTGTTATAACGCCATTCGTTCGTCGTTGTTCGTATTTCCCCTCGCGTCAACCCTCCGCGCGTTCTCTTCCCCCTGATCCATTCTCTCGCCCCTTCTCGGTCGACGTTTCATTTTGACGGACCAACAGACCCAGCCGGTTCGCACTGCCAAGTCGTCGAAACTATAACAGCTCTAAATGTCCCACGCTCCATAGACTTCGCCGAAATCCGGCAATTACCTCCATTCTAAACGCGGAGAGAAAGGTGGTGCAATAGAGAAAGAGAGAGAGAGTGAGCAAGTGAATTACTAGATCGGCGACAATTTCGCAACGCTTTGCCATTGTGCAACGGCAGAACTACACGAGGGGGTAATACGGCGCCGCCGCTAACTAGCCCTTGTTATAACGCCATTCGTTCGTCGTTGTTCGTATTTCCCCTCGCGTCAACCCTCCGCGCGTTCTCTTCCCCCTGATCCATTCTCTCGCCCCTTCTCGGTCGACGTTTCATTTTGACGGACCAACAGACCCAGCCGGTTCGCACTGCCAAGTCGTCGAAACTATAACAGCTCTAAATGTCCCACGCTCCATAGACTTCGCCGAAATCCGGCAATTACCTCCATTCTAAACGCGGAGAGAAAGGTGGTGCGATAGAGAAAGAGAGAGAGAGAGTGAGCAAGTGAATTACTAGATCGGCGACAATTTCGCAACGCTTTGCCGTCGCCGAATCTACCGACGAGTTATTTTTTCCCGACCAGTTGCGCACATCCACGCTCTCGTATATACAGGGTGGAAAATAACCATTTACTAGAGGTTCAAAGAAAAATTCACAACGTGTATGGGAAGTTCAAAACTCCATTTGACATAAGCGTACATATCAGTAGTCAATATACCCCCGGTCTCCTTTACAACTTTTTATTTTTTAGGATAGAATCTTAACAAATTTTGAAACACAAGTTATAGTGTTAAATTCCATATCGTTTAACACTTCTTGACTTGAACGTGGCAGAACATTTCAGGTCGGTTCTAAAGGACGCAGCCGAGACTCTCATGCTTCAAGAAAGATATGGCAATAGATATTCTCGAGCAAGTTTGCTTGCATACTTCCAAGAAGATAAATAATATAAATTTCGGGATTTTATTAAACAAAACACGCATTGCATTTTTCTCTGAACCTCTAGCAAATGATTATTTTCTACCCTGTGCAGGACATGTACGCAGGGCTTATCCATACACTATATTCCGGCGTCAACCCTAGAAATGATGGTCTTAAAAAATTGCCGCGCAAGAACTAGTGATGTGTGTGTGTCGGGGAATGATATCTCGATCCGTGACGGCATAATCTAAAGAAGGTCAAAATGAAAAAGTAGAAAATAATCGTAAAAAGAGAGGAAGAGAAGTGTAACTGTACGAATCGTAAAGAATAATACCAAACAAAATTTTTTATTAAATTTTACTCACGATATAAAAGGGACGCGAAATAAGGAGAACGTGTGAGAATAGTGGGTATTAAATTTCATTTTAAATGGCGGAGACCTGTCAGTCCCTGTGTTTCCACAGATGTTGCCGAGGATTGCTTCCTATATTCGATATTTCGAGTCGCGCATCCCCTGCACACTTGGCACTATATTCCGGCGTCAACCCTAGAAATGATGGTCTTAAAAAATTGCCGCGCAAGAACTAGTGATGTATGTGTGTCGGGGAATGATATCTCGATCCGTGATGGCATAATCTAAAGAAGGTCAAAATAAAAAAGTAGAAAATAATCGTAAAAAGAGAGGAAGAGAAGTGCAACTGTACGAATCGTAAAGAATAATACCAAACAAAATTTTTTATTAAATTTTACTATGTTCGGAATGAGTGATAATTCGACGAAATCAAATTACGAAGCCGGTCCGGCGTGAAAAGCGCCCAAGTTAGCCGCGGTGGACGGTAACACGGCGGCGGTGCGCAGCGCAGCGCGTTTTCAAAATTTAATTATTACGTGCTGCACGTGCGCGAGGATCCCCGCTCCGTGCTACACATATATGATACAAGCAAAAGAAGCACGTATTGAAATGTAACTAACTCGTTGGCCGCTGCCAAAGGCAGCTCGCGCCCGGGGGTACTTCTCCTCTTTCTCGAGCAATCTATATTTTTAATAATAAAAATTATTATTAATTTAATAACAGTAACAAATATATATATATGGAAAAAATATATATATATTTTTATGCTATTTTATTTTAAACGCTCGTTTTTTTAATATAATTTTAACTCGGCATTTTATGTTCTATAAATTTTATTTTGCAACACATTTAGATAAATGATAGATTTTTTTTTATTCAACATGAAGTAAAATTTACGAGGATTTAAGAGCTTTTTCTATACGTTACATTAATTGCGTTAATCCGAGTGTTTTGCCACAATTTATTGTTAGATAGAAGCTGTACGTGGGCAAGTTGCATTTTCGTCTAAAACAGATCCTAAGGTTAAATGTGCCAAAGCAAAGCCTTGATTATTCACGGCTATGAAATGTAATGTCCCGGAAATTCATCTGTCGTACGACTTCCTGCCTGCGAGAGACATGGTTCTTGTCTCGTTGTAACACAAACAAAACTTAAACACCGATATAGCCTAATGATGTCTTACAAAGTTCAGACATCCGTGAAACCACATATACATTTGAGTGAATATTTTCTATTGTGACATGTATAACGAAGACTTCTTACAATAACATGTTTTGGTTGTAACGTGCTTTTGTTGTATTTTATTGCCTCTGTCGCATTTCGTTACTTTTGATCGTGCTAGATCTTTCTTTTTTTCAGCAAAAAAAAAGTTTCACGATTTCGCGTTAAAAAAGATGTCGGAGACATCGTAAATATTTCCAAACTCGCACATTTTATAAGCGTGTGAAAGCCCTTCCAGATATTCACTTTATAGGATTGATCGTTCAAATAAATGTCTATAAAAAACATATGTCTCATCGAGAAGCATCGTATGAATGTATGCCACGATCGAGAACCGAGAGATGTGTATCCCGTGAATTGCCCGATTACGATCCTCGAAAATTTATATCGACTTATATCGGCGATGCCGAGCGATAGACAGGGACCCGAGTATCCCGGAACGTCGGTTTGATCCCCCTAACTGCGTCCTCGAGCTCGATTTATTATGAAGCCCGGGACCGTTTCCAGAGACGCATTATCGATAAGGCGAGGAACCCAGCTTAAGGCCCTCGAAAGAGCGTGCGTATAATTCCGCAGACTATGTCGCTCGATCACTCTATTCTTTCGTTTCTCTCCCTCCTTGTATCATACCATCTTAACTCCCTGATTCTACTTTCAGTAGAAATATTTCTTATTGGTCAGACCTGGGCCAGCTGGACGTCGGAAAGAATATTACGACGAAATATGATTACACAAATCAACAAAGACTTCGTGATAAGCTTCACAGCATTCAAAATGTTCGATATCTGATGATAAGATTTGTAAAATAAATGATTTTTATTAAAAAATAAATCCAGTCACAGAAATTATCTGGTTTAATGCAAAGAAATCAATATGCTTTCCTGTTGCTCGCGCCAGAATTTCCGCATATTCTATACAATTAAATTCGACGACAAAAGATTCAGATGATAATAAAGAGAAATAAATAAAGGGAAGAATACATCTCTCTCTGCCGGTTCAATTAAACTCTGACCGAGCCGCAGAGTCTGTTCGTAGATTATTTCGTCGTAAGATTATTTGAACAGCTGAGGTCGAAGAGAGAGATAACCGGCGAATAAGCGTCAGACTTCGCGAAGGTAGATAGGAGAGATTTGATTCCCGGAAACGACGAGACGAATTAATCGGCCGGAGAATGTAAGGAAAGGGGAGAAGGGTGGGAGGAAGGGAGGAAAGATATCCGCGATGCCGCCGCGGTGGCCGATAAATTCGCTGGAAGTTTAATTTCATTTTATAGGCGCGATACTTTAGCGAAAGCACCTGCACTTTACACTAACGGCACCACGCTGTCGTGAGAGCCGCGAGAGGACGGTGGGGAGGGCGGGGGAGGAAGGGATGTGCAGCCCTGAGCTAGGAATTATACATTATACCGCTTTAAATCATGGCTCAAGCACAACCTCATGTAATTATATCGTCGTTTTTAGTGCCCAACCCTAATACGCCGTTACGTGGCCCGTGAGTCTCGCTAACGTTTCGCGCTATTCACTTCTTTTCTTGCTGTCATACACGCGAACATGTGACGCAACGGTCCGTTGCCTCCTTAAGAACGAACAGTTTTACTACAGCATACTTAGAATGACATCAATAATGTAAACGATATTCTCCTTAAATTTTATAAATTTTTTTCAAATACGACCAAATGGAACCGTAATTTTAATCTAGGAAATATAAAAAAAATTTCATATGTGCTTTTCTACATAATATTTTAAATATACATGTGGGGGTGAGTTCAAAATTGAGATATAATCAAAAAAAGAGTACGAAAGCAAATTTTTATAAAATCGGTTTTTAATGTAAAATTTTTTCGTCTACGCGAACCAAATAATGTTAAAAACAGAAAAATTTTTAATATTAACGCAATATATATTAATTTTTCATTCCTCAGAATTATTTTTCTCGCACACAAAACTTTATATAAAAAAATTTATTTTTTATTTTCTAATAATTTTGAACGCATTCTGCAAATACATAATGTTATAATAATTTGCCATAATTATCAATTTTCATCATCAGTAAGATATAATATGAATGTCATTGGTATATTCGATGGAGACGCAAGCATCCGGCGACCCCTTAATATCGACATGATGTGATATTAATGCGCATCCGTGTAAGTTGAGGGGAGGTGATCCCGCTGCGGCCAGATTGCCATCCGAACGAAGACAATGAGGACAAAAAAAGGGGGGAGGGAGAGGCGCTGATCAAACACTTGATTAAAGAAAGTTTTCGATAGCTACTTCGCGAGAAAATCGACGTCCTGGCCGTGGTGATTGGATAAGGTAAGCTACCAGGAATTTTCACGTTCTTCCCTCCCTTTTCTCCGCACTTATCTTAGCTTCGGCTTGCTGCCTTTGCTCTCCCCCCTTTTCTCCCCTTTTCATCCCAACTCGAAAGTTTTTCTAAGCGAACCGGAAGTCTAAGCGGCTGTTTTCCCTTTACTACAAACATTCTAACATTCGTGGTGGTTTAATGATATTAATATACAGCCTCGATATTTATCTTGCACGTTTGTTACATTTTCCGAGTAGTATTTTTTTTGTATTGCAAAATTTTTTTTTCGCGGTTATTATATTTATTTGAGATGTTCTGTACATATATATATATCTAATAAATTATTTTTATAAATTATTTACACTCATAATTTATACGATTTATAATTCTTCATAGATTATATTAATAATATGTAGAATTTTCTATCTTAATAAAATATAATCTTTTTTTGTCTTTAATAGTTAATACTCTCGTTTATTATATCGAAGAAGCAAGATCAATCAGAATTATATTACCTTTACCGTTACGCTGAACGATTTATGCGAGCTGCATAAATCTCGCGCGGAGAGGACGGTTATTAGAATGTTAAACGTTCCAACGGAAGGCGTACGCTTAACGTCGAATAATCCGGTTACATTTAATATCAGCGCATTTCACGATTTCGGTCGGCCAAGACCGGAAACAGTTTAGGGGAAAGGTTAACGACATGCAGAATACGAAAGGCCACGGTTTTTAAATGATTTAAAAAAGAAAAAAAAAAGAATGTGGGAGAAAGCCAAAGGGGCTTGGATGGCGGAAAGGGGTGAGGGGAGAGGAGGGCGAGACAATTCCGAGCGAATGAAATGTAAATCGAGGAATGAAGGTAACGTTGCGGAAAATTAAATACCATTTGAATAACGCAAATGCTAATAGAATTATCGGGCTGATCGATTAAAGCAATAATACTGCCTGTCTTTCTGCCACTCGTGCGGTTCTCGCCTTCATCCCTTATCTCTGCAAACCCCTCCCTCCTCCCCTTCCCCCCATATCCATCCTTCCTTCCTTCCTTCCTCTAACTCGCTTCCGTACCCGCTGTCTTAGCTAACAGAAAAGATCGTCTTCTATTCAAAAAATCCTACCGTTTCCGAGAAGACCTTCTCTTTTTTTATCCAAAGTCGTTTTTTCGTCCTGGGACGATCTCCCTTTCATTCTTTCGGAAACAATGACTTTTTTGCTTCTACAAACACGACGTTGAAGAAGCGACGTCGATGGAAGCCACGGCGAAAGCTCGGCTGAATCTTCAGCATCGGGCGAAAGAGGGAGAGAGAGAGAGAGAGAGAGAGATAGAGAGAGATCCCTTTCTACCACGGCTTTTCGTTAACGAATGCTACGCAGGTACGATTGTTTAACGCAGCAAGCGTGAGGAGTGAAGCTTTTAGCCAAGACGAATGAGACGACCGACTCAGTCCCGGCACCAACAGCAGGAAATTGCGTTTCATTGTAGCGAGACGGTGTTTGCTCCCAAGGTACGATACCTACGGCGCCTCCCTTACTCATTCCCCTCCCCCTTCTCGTTCTCTCCGATTCTCGACTGTTTGCAATGAGATACGAATGACAATTACACCAGGTATGTAACAGTCCGCCCTTCGCCGCGAGCGCGCGTCGGGGATTTAAAACGTCTAGGTCTATTATACGGAGGGTAGAATTGTCAAAGAGCGTCAATCATCGCAAAGATAAAGAGAAAAGCGTTTAGTGTCAACATACGAGTTTTAAAAGTAATTCGCAGAATCTTACATATGGAAAAGTTTCAAAGCGATTTTCAAGAGTGCAATTTTCTCGCCAGTCTCGATAAATAATATATAAGAACTTAAATAGGGACTTATTTATTCTCACTGCATACTGTAATCATCTTATAGGAACCGCGAAGACCTGAACATGGCGGATATAACTCATATATATATAAGGATGGCGAAGAGGACTGCCAAGCAGATTGAGTGCGGCAGGCCTGTCCCCACGTGGCCGAGAGAGAGTCCCGGTTATTTATATTCATATCGATGCATAGGAAAAGTTGGCAACCTTCTTGCCGTCGTGCGACCGCCCTTCCTCCACCTATTGCAACTCACAGCAACGGCCATAAATACAAAAAACCTCGTGCAGTCGACTGCTCGCGGGCGATTTATTGCATATGAGTTCTCGGATTTGTCAATCGCGTATACCGACCTCTAACCGCCTTCTCGCCCCGATGCCCAGGCCACTACGAACACTTATTTCAGGGAACAAAACTCCATGAATCTTTCCGTGGGTACCGGAAATTGCGACAACGGATACGCGGCAACTATAAATATTACTGCCTCCTATTAGATAATAATATGACAACAAAAAAAAGTTTTGATACTTTCTTAACACATATTTTCTAGAAAAATTATTTCCCATGGGAATTATTATTTTTTTTTCAAGGAAGAAAAAAAATATGTTTGATTAAAGCTAAAAAAATAAATAAAGTAATATTTAAATAATAGTTTTTAAATAAAATAATCAAGTACTACAAAATATTTATAGGTAATAATTTCTAAATAAAATATTTTTGCAGGGAAAGATATATATATATTTTAGTATTTTAATATATTAATAAAAGATCGTGCTATATTTATGATAATCGAGGCAAATTTGATTTGCAAAGGGATTCGTTCAACCAATTTCAACTGTGTGCACGTCTTTTACGGCGAACCCTTAGTTCACCCTCGAGATTTCGACGATAGAGCGCCGCTGGTATTACGTACACGTACGGGATGCCCTGTTAGCCCGATCGATTTATCAAGCGAGACAATTTACGAAGGCGAATCGCCGTGGACCTCATCTCAAAGCACAGGAGAGATGGTGGATCGAACTTGCGGCCACCCAGAAAATGGAGTGTCCTGAAGCAAACCGAGCGTGTCGACCAATTTATGACACGTAATTAAAAAGTCTATAGCGACAAAGTCACCGGCCTCTCTTCAAGACGCACATTTCGTCAACCGGAAATTAAGGACGAATTTAGTGACAATGATACCATTGAGTTCGAATCGACTTTGTTGAAAAGCTTATCTATAACGGGACGATCGAGATGATTTTTTAACGGAAACACTTTTGCAGAGATTCGTGACAAATGCTTCCTAAATTTATAATCCAATTTTAATCTCTCAATGTACACACTATATACACATTTCGTATATATAATAAATTTAATTTAAAAGAAGAGATTTAGCTCCTATTAAAAGAGATTTAATTACTTTGAGATTTGTATAAAATTATCGTGAGCGTATGTTCGGTAAAATAATTGGCGCACTTTCGGATAGTAGAAAATTCGAAACCATAACATTTGCTCAGTGGAAAATCGATACTTGCTTTTTAAAGCAATTGTCACGTCTGCGAATCTCAATATAATTTGAACGACTTATTCGTATTATTTTTTTCCTTCTCCCCCCAATACCCACCCCCCGTTTACTTGTAATAATTATATTTGTAAATAATAGCAATTACCTCATGACACGTCACCATTAAATACCTTAAATGCTATACACGAAAACCGCGCTCGATCTCGACACGAAGGCGCAATTAAATTAATCGAAATTCAATTAAATTTTATATAAATTAATATCCTCCGTCTCTGGAATTACATTTTATTCGCGTTGCGTTCGCGTATTATATTTTCAACGAGAGCACACATCGAACTCATGCTACATGTCTACAGTCTCTCGCAACTAATTTCTTTTTTTTTCTACAAAGATTTTGAAACAGAATTTGCGATCGATTGAAAGGTCGATATATCTGAAGGATTGATATATCTGTCGAAAATATACGTGCCTCCGTCTATCGAAAATGTTTTCCCAAAAACTTTGCGTTAGAATTTAATTGCGTTTTATTCAACATAGTCGTGTTAATCTTGCCTTATCAATGGGTAGAAAAGTAAGATGAAAAGGGAGGAAGAATACTACTCCGGTTCGTGAGAGAGGAAACGGTGGAGGAGGAGAACGACACGATTGTCGCTCTTCTCTCATTATACGTAGAACTCGGACGAATGCAGGAGCTTGCTTCCAACGGCAAAGTTGCTTGAAAATTCAGACTGCAGGTAGGAAACTTCTTTTAATTTCATTTACTCTAATTTGTAAGGTAACTTTCCAATAGTGATTCTCTCTCTCTCTCTCTCTCTCTCTCTCTCTCTCTCTCTTGCAGTCACGGCAACGGGATTAGAGGAATTGGCAAGGGTGTATCGACAAACTTGGGTAATTTCGCTGTCCTATTGGCTCCCGCTATTTTGATTCATTGTAACTTTTGCATTCGAACTGTCCATTCGCACAAGTGCGCGTGTATTTGTCCGTGTGTCGTCAAACATCGATGGATAAAGAGATCATCACACGAATGCAAATTATTATTATCATGAATTAATATTATTAACATAAATTATAATTAACGCGCCCGTAAAAAGGATAAGTAAATAATATAAATTTTCGATTAAATGGCGTAAACAATAGTCCAATGAGATATTACACAACTGTGCATCGTATCGTTGGAATTAATTAATCCGTCTTTAAACAGAAATCTTCCTACAATACCGAGAATAGCTTTAGGGAGTGGCTGCCGTCGGTTGGTATTAAATTAATTGAGAATAATTCGAATTTACTACAGCCAGATCCATGCTGTCTTTGACTTGGGAGCAGCTTTTCATGCTATAATATTTTCCAATTCATCTCTCAGTCTCATCTTCGTGTACTCTCTCGATTATTGTTCTCCTTGGACTATTGAGAAGCGTAAAAAGCTACGAGTATGTCATAAATATTCGAGATTTTGTTTTAAGAAATATTTTATTCTATATATAATTGTAAGAATACCGAAATAAGAACGATTTTTTTCTAATCACTTCTAATCTAAATCCCTTTGCTAATCAATTTCTAATATTATCAATAATATACGGCAAAAATTAATTTTAAATTCTTTACCAATTATCGTCTGTCTGTCAACTATTTCTAGTTTTGCACTTTCTAATCGATAATTAGGAATAACAAATATCTTTATTAATACCTGTAATTAGCAACTAATTTAATTATTAATTGTTTTATCCTTATTTCTCATTCTTATGAATAATAACGAATAATTATGAATAAAACGGACTATTTCTCTTGAGACAAAATCTCGAATATTTATGACATACTTTTAACTTTTTACACTCCTCAAAGGTCCAGGTAGAACAATAGCCGAGACGGTACACGGAAGATATAGTTGAGAGATAAGTAGAAAATTTATTGATCAAGATTAATTAAAATTAAGTATAATTGAAACAACTGAGACAATTTTTGCTTCGTAGACGTACTGAATGATAAAAAACAAGGAAGATGACGCGTCCAAGTACATTTCTAGAAGATTCCGATTTAAGATTCTCGAACCAAACCCACCGACGCTGCTGTTATTTCAAGTAATGGGGTGTGTTTATGCACGCGAAGTAACTAAACTTAGCTACTGCACAAACGAACAAACCTTCTTCAGCAACGGGCTCTCCTCCGCCTCTCGGCACTTCCGCCCGTTCGCTCCATTCTGAATGATAATAAGATTTGACTCGTTAGAAGTTTCATTAGAGCTTTGTTTACTGCGTCTATGGGCGAGAGCGGGCGAGAAACGGAACGAGATGCAGACAGACTCGAGCCACTTCGCGAAGATGCTGTTCGTGTCCTGTCGAAGGGCTGCCTGGTACCAATATCACTTTGAATGTTAGATATACACCTAGAAAACGTTAAAGTATCAGAGGACTCCTTAAGAAATTATTTCATTTATGCATGTGTCTGCCTTAGATACAGTATACATAACTGTATAATATCGCTTATAAATTGATATCACACTGCTTTTATCGAAGATTTCTTCTCGTTACAAGTTTAAATCATTTTTAGAGACCATTCATATCCGATACTCCTCCTCCTCTCGCCCTTCCCAAAAAGATATGGCTGACAGTGCAAATACGTGCATTTTCATCCTTCGACGTTGGCGCTCGAAGCAGCCATAAGTGCTCACTCACGCCGACATTTCAATTTCAGGCGGAAGCCCGTTCCATTTTTATATGGGAAGGACTACACAGAGGGAAGGAAAAAAACGCTCTCGCTTTTGCCTCACGGACTAATTGCATCCTGCGTTAATCACAGTGATTTCTTTTTTTTTTTTTTTTTTATTCCGCGCCGCGCTCCGCACTATCTCTCTCGTCATGCTTTTATTCTCCGCGCCATGGACACAAAACAGGTCATTTATAATCGAGATAGAGACGGCGCTATAGCTAAGATAATCAAGAGAGACGGCGCGGAGCGTCTGTACAATCGCAAAGTACAATGAGGTGTAACGATATCGCGCGCTGTTTAAGTTCGCGCTCATTCGGTGCATCCGCGTCTCACGTTGCGGATTCAGTTATATATTTATAATATTTATAAATGAAGAAACCGCAATATATATTTTGATACACTCGTGCTTACAAAGACCATTTCTTTTTTTTCTGAGATATTTTGTTAGATTGTTAGATCAAGATTATCAAATATTACTACCGTAGCCTAATCAATTACATGGATGGATCTACAGTGAATCTTGAGCGACCGAAGAGAACGGTAAGCGGGAGGAAAATTCGGGCGAACGCGGGGGAGGGGTTGACTTATTATCACGAGGAGCGCGAGTAGATTGACCCGCAGTATGAATGATAAATCTCAACTAGACAAATACAGTGATTTAACATTCGCTAACGAGTCATCTATATGGTAAACAGAGGGGCTCTCTCGCGCTGGCTGTGCCGGTAGCTCACGGCTTATAACGCGGCCGCCTCTCTCTCTCCCGCCCTCCCTTTCCTCCCCTCCTTTCGCCCTCCACCGTGCCGTGCCACAATATCAAACACCCCGCCTCGTCCTCGTTGCATGGATTTAACCGATGAGCTAACATTTGGACGAGTTCCCAAATTCGCTTTTGCCACGACACCGGCGCCAGAGGTGCCATTTCGCACGATATTCTGCGCGCGTTTCGTTCGCGAGACGAGCGATAACGTCGACCCCGGGACACGATATAATCGCTATCGTGGGACGTTTTAATTGTTCACCCTCGACCGACGGCGGCGGAACAAAAGGCGCGATATATTTGCTATAATATTTTTTATTTACACCGCCTGTCGCTTTCGTTTAAAATAATTTAAAACATTTCCGTAATGCCAAAATATAATATATACAGGGTATTTCTAAAGGTGTACGATAAATGTCAAGGGTGATTTCTTGGGTGATTTTCTGAAGAAAAGTTTATGTACACTATATCTTAAACGGCGTAGTTCTCGAATTACAGAGTGTAAAAAAATGAGAATTCAAAAAATATATTTTGACAAAAACAAAATTAAACAAAATTATAGAAATTGTTGGAAATGACCACCCATGCCATGATAAATGAATTTGTTCTTCTTTTCACTGATTAGTTAATGTGTTCAAAAATACCAGGTATATTATGGATTATTTTGCACGATGTAACTATACGATTCCTTAAATCTTCAATATTCTCAATCAAAGTGGTATAAATTAAGGGTTTAAGGATGATCCCGGAGAAAAAATCTTAGGAATTCAATTCTGGGAACCGAGGAGAACCTGAGATCCTGCTTTTTAAAACTTTAACACCCTGCATCTCGAAAACTGTGCCATTTAGGATATTGGTGTATATGAACTTTTCTTCAAGAAATTACCCAAGAAATCACCTCCCGAATTTTTTTCCATATATTTAGGAACACCCTGTATACTGGAATATGCGCATGATACTTAAATCATAAGTACATAACAAACTTATCCTGTGAATTTAAACATCTAATTTTATAGGTCAGAAGAGTATATTGCGTTGCTTCCCATAAAGGTAAAGCAAATATTGCAATACTTTTAGCTAAAGATGGAAGTAAAAGCATTTCCTTTAAAGTACAAGCATAAAACAGCACATATATCTTATATATATTTCATATATGTATATATACACAACTCCCTTTACTACGAAGCGCATTCGCTTTGTATTTTGAAGTATTTGCTTGCGAACCTCATCACTTTCAAGAAAGATTTTAATATCTTTATTCATACTCCTCGGCATATATCCGTTTCGATGAACAAAAGTAAACGCATCTGCTCCATTTTATCCGTATACAATCTGTAGCGAGCTTGCAAACCGCAAAAAGAGATTGCATCCGTAACGCCCCGGTAGCGAATTTTCTTGCGCGATCGCAAAAATATCATCCAATGGAGAAAGAAACTCTGTCATCTGAAAATTTAGAAGACAGTATCAATTTCAAGAAGCGGGTTTCTCTCCCCGCCGTCCGAGAGAGTCCCTTATTGAACGGAGAAAGTCAGCCCGGTACGCCGAAGCCATTTTTCCATAGCTTGATCTATGGTATCAATTTGGCCGCGGCGAATTCTTGGTTGACGTTTGAAATCGTTATTTATTACTTGTAAGTCTCCGCGCGCGGGGGCAGGTGGAGTATCCGCGAACCAAATTGGATCGAGATCGAACGAGAAGTGACCCCCGGTATATAGCGTCCCTTTATACTCGACAGTCCTCGTGTATTATACGTTCAGTTTCACGATGGATCTTTCATCGTTTTTCTTTTTCGCAAATAACATGTATAAACATTAAAAGACTTTATTTATCACAGATACATACGCGTCGCGTCTTCCTTCGCGATGATAATTGCAATTAAAACGAGTGTGTCTGGCACGTGTGTCTGCCGACTTTCGCCGAGACCGCAACTTTGTCCGAGAGAGACGCCGTCTCTGACAAGGCAAAGACGCGGCCTAAACGCGTATCACAAACACCGCATAATTGGCAGAGAATTCAACAGGCAGCGGGCAAAGCGAAATCGGCGGTCCGTGAAACGACACCGCGCTTCCGGTTCGCATATTCGGCTCTGAAGTTTAAAACGATATACATATCTCGGCTTCACGAGAGAGCCCGTCTCGAAATATTTTCAAGAGACATCTAGACACAGATATCACACGCGGTTGCTTTTTTCAGAGTATGGACTACTGCCAAATTTTCGTTCAAACGCAAAAAGATTTCTAGAATGAGAGATCCTGATGAGAGATACTTTTTTTCTCAAGAATTGTTATTATATATGTATATATTGCACACACGTAATCTTATCACATTATATATTAATATTTCTGTTGATCAAACGTTGCATTTTCACGATGCATTTATGAAACTACTTTGTGGAAGATACTGTATATAAAAGATATATTTCGAGAAAAGAGAAAAATATTATCATTGGACCAATTTCTTTTTTTTTTCTGAAAGTAATTACAAGATTTGGTTAACGTTAAAAGCCTCGTGTTCACGCGCACGAGAAATATGCGACGAAAATTGAAACGCGCGTGCCGATTGCAATTATTAAATCGGGACGTTGGGAAAAAAATTATAAGGGGCGATCGCAAAGTGTACGAGGCGACGTCAGCGAGAGAGCGTCTGAGTATTAGCGGGAGGGACGAATCCGCGGACCTTCATCGGATAGAAAACCCTGAAGGATTTCGGAGGTTGGGGTAAGAGCGAACTGCTGTACCGTGCAATGGATCGGATTAAATATTATTATGAGGAGGAACGAGACGTGTCGTACCACGCGGTACAGTCTTCGTTCATCCCCCGGTCGGCCACCCCTTTCCCCCATCCATTCCCGTCCTCTACTCTTTCCCCTGCCGTCTCGTTTCATGGGAGCGACGCTCGCGCTCTGAAACCGAAGTCTCGAAAGTTTGGCCCCTTCCCAACGATGGTGCCGCCATCGACTACACCGCAAGGAATGCATTTTTCATATCCTCACGATATTACCGTTTTCCGTCGTATTAATCGGTCTGGAGAGGAGAAATGGAGGAAAAAAGTAGACAAGAGGCAACGCAAATTCGCGGAGAATCGCGAGATAAGTAGAGAAAGAACGTTGAGATCAGACGAACGAGATGTTCCCGACGGTCTCGATTTGCGATCCTCGTGAGCGTCGTTTTCTACTTTTCTTACATTTTTTCGACAAGTATTCGTACAAAATTCGAAACTACAATCAAAATTTAATTAGCGTTCGATCGACTTGTTGTTAGTCGCACCGTGAGAGATAAAAAAAGGAAGATCTGTCGGATGAAAATCGAATGCGATCGAATAATTAAAGCCGCTCGAAGAGCGAAGTACCGCATTCTTTGATAACGACTCGCTCGTTTTTATCGGCCAACGACCGCGATATCTCTGGAAACATCTCGTATCGAACATTAAGAGAATCGCAGGCGATCCTCGACGAGCTGGCTTTTGTTCCGGGAACGACAGACCGGCGACCGTATAATTCCCCAGAGAGCTCCAATAATTTTGATATGTAAATACAAGATGGAATCTCTCCTTGTCTCGCGATATCGGTCTGATTAAAATATCTCGGGTGCTCGGATTATCGCTCGGAAGTCGTCGTCGTCGTCGAAACTGTCCGAGCCAGACATCTTATCCCATACTTGGAAATCTCTTTCAATGGGAATAGTCGATCGAATCATCCGTGCCGATTTTTGTTTGACGAAAATGCTGGCACTCGATATCTTCAGACTTTTTTCTCTTAATCGTAAGAACTCTCTTTTGAAACTATTTATATTTAAACTTTAAAATTAATGAATGTCAAATATATATATATTTAATTATATAAAAATTCTAATTTTAATTTTGCAAAAATTGATAATCGTTTGCTGTTAATCCATTACCCTCCCCAAAATATACATAAATAGACATAATTGTCGATAACTGCCATTAGTTTGTACTTTTCATCGTAGCCGATTCGTGACTCGAATATCCATGATGACTGAAGACACTCCTTCTTTCTACGATAAAATTGGAAGTCCGTTGTTGCCGCTGAATAATAATTAGTGAGCATCGGGACGATTTAAGATTTTCATCTCGCGATGCCTTCTGATATCGAATTTACCCCCAGCTTCGCACGAACGCGACGACAGGATTAAAGAAAAAAAAAAAGACGCGCTGACTTCGATGAGGGTGAATGAACAATTAATAGCGGAAGGGCGACTCAATGCCGGCTGGGGTGGCGAAAACGCGAGGAGGTGGCCGGGGTTATAATGACGAGGCACTAAATAACAGCGGCGACCGTTAAGGAATGACGAGATAAAAACCTTCTTGGATCGTTAGCAAGCGTCCCGGCCATTTCTTATTCTCTCTCCGCTCGATCTCTCTGCCTCTCTCTCTCTTTCTCTTTCTTTTTCCCTCTCCCTTCCTCGCCGCCCTTTACGCGAAATGGACTCCTTCGCTCCTCGTCGAATATTTCTCTCTTCTCTCGTCCTCTGCCCATTTTCTCTCTTTGCCCTCGTCTTCCTCCACTCAATTCTCTCGCACCCCTTACAGAAACTTTTAATGTAATTGCCGCGGGACGTGAAAACCGCTGATACCGTTGCCCCTCCCTCCCCCATCCCTTCCCCCGGAGAAATCCGATCCGTGAAAATAAGTCGAGATAGCGGCACCCCCTGAAATCCCACCCACTCGCTTTCCCGCTTCTCCTAGCCTGCCGGCCTCTTTCCCCTCTTCTCTTTCTCTCTCTCTTTTTTTCTCTTTCTCTTTCTCTATCTTGCTTCTCGTCGAAAAATTGTTTCATCTGCTTCTGCCGAGTCCCGTTTAATTTCCACTCTCCCAGACCATTCCTGATAACGTCACGAACGTCTTCTCACGGAGGATCTATCTCCCTTTACACTCCTTTATCGTGAGCTCTCTTTATACTCATTCTCTTTATGCTCTCCCCCTCCGTCTCATATTATGTATTTTACACTCGCATTTATCATTCGTCGCATTTATTATTCGTTAACCACATGGTCCCCAGTATTGTGTCCCCAAAAAAGTGAGAAATACAGTCAGATATGAAAATCTTTCCGACTTTCCTGTCAAAGGATGAGATTATCGCAAAATCGAGAATTCTCGTCAACGCTTTGTAATATTGAAAAAGAACAATCGTTCTTCCACTATTCTCCCCGTGTATATGTATATGAGGCTGCTTAAATACTGTATAACAATATCGGTGACAACACTTTACAACTCTAGTTTGAATATTGCTGCCCTAATCGTGAAAGCAATTATAAACCAGGGGGTCCCGGTCGCTGAAGGCCACGAAGACGCCTCGGCGAACGCCGGCGATACCGAAACGCCTCTAACGATATCATTACGCGGTTCATTTAAGTTAGATAACAATGACTGTCTATGGCCGGCGTGCAAGAAGGGAAACAGTTACAGTATCCGCCACATCTCTCGCTTCCGGCCTAATTACTTTCCGGCCTCCGGCGGCGGCGTCAGCATCGGAGAGCAATAGTAGCTTGGTAAGGCCATCTTCATCGACCTTCTTCCTTCCTTCCCTCCCAGGTCCCTGCTCTTTCCTTCCCGCCAAACCAACCTTCGACCTAACACGGCGTAAGATAGGTAAGGTAAGTAGATAGGCACGACGTATCCAGGTCGAGCACCTGGCCTGGCTCGTCCATTCGCAAGAAGAGGGCGAGAATTCCTTCTCTCTCGCGCTCGCGGTTCCTTCTTCGTTTTATTTCTTATACTCCAGTTTAATTAGTTCCCCGATAATGCCCGCTATCTCTCCTTCGCAGAGCGCGAGGCGAGGAACTCTCCCCGAAGCCAGGAAGTCTGAACATACCGACCCGTCCGGCTCGATTGGTCCACCCAGCATCCCGCAGTGACGTTCCACTGATCGGCTCGTCGAATCTAATTTCTCAACGATCGTCGCGTGCAGACGTACTCGCTTATGTATATGTATCTACAGGTTGTCACCGATGCAGGAATCCAATGTACATCTCAACATTCTTTTATATATGCTACGACCATTCGACGAGATTCCGGTAATTTTGAGGACACGTGTATCAAAATGGTTTCTAAAAGTCAAAAAGTCATTATGTTGTTTTTCGAAAATAATAGGGAACAAATTCTGTATGATTTCTCATCACGTCTTTACGACTTCAATTCGGATTAAATATTAAGTAAGAATATTTTTTCAGTATTTTGTATGCAATAGAAGTTCGATAAGCAGAAAAATATCAGATGCAAAATCTATGAAATATTGACGGGTAAAAACCTAAATGACTAAAATTTTACATAAAGATTTATTGAACTTTTTCAAAAATTTCTTTTATATCATTTATTTTTTACGACACACAGTTTAATTTTTATTTCACAATTAAACTCAAGTTGACATGTGTTTTTATATGGAAATATCTTATTTCTAATCATACGTCTAATAATGCTTAAGTAAACTTAAGTAATAAAAACCAACCGTGCCATTTATCTTTGGTTGTAAAAAATACTCTTAAAAATAATTACTATTTTTGCGTTGTCAATGATATCATACCAACGACCTTATCCAAGTTATCTTATCTTTGAAATTTCAAAGCTTATAAATGACCTGTACATCAAAATTGACAGTAAGTTTAGAGAACTCAATAGCGCAGTCATAATCATATTATAATAATGTTGTCAAAATCAATTATAATAGTGCCGATTTTATGGATTGTTGCTGATGCTGCTCGCATTCTTGTAATCATTCCGGAGCCATCTTACAGTCATCAGGTTTTTATATCATTATTTTTCTCTTTTATATATAAAAAAGATTTTATTACACCTTATATTACAAAATAATTTTTGTAAAATTCTTTCTTTAAATCATTTTTTTCTTTATTTCGTTTCTTTAGATTATTTTTAGACAATGCGAGCGTCAATAAAAAACGTCTTTCTGCATAACTTTAAAATACATATTGTGTCTTTGTCCAATCTTCAAATCTTTCTAATTTTTTAAATTGTATATACTATTCTATAGTATAGGCAAACTAACTTGACCAATTTTAGCCTAAAAAAACATTAAAATTTTTGCACTTTATTTGAATCGATGATTTTTTCAATTAATTTTTCTTTTATTTCTAATGTTCGCTCATGTAATTTTGCTAATATATGTTTCGATAATTGACGAAATACCAATAAATAGATTGACAACACATTGTTGAACGTACACAATTCAAAAATCTACGAATATTCCTGCGCGCGGCGAGTAATCTGCAATCATACATATAACTTTGCAACGAAATAGCACGAGGTTCCTGGTCGATCGGCACCAGTCGGCCGAAACGCCGACAATAACTCGCGCCTTCCGCGTACGAACCGCGTAGCCGATTTCCAGGCAAGCTTCCAACCAGGAAACGATTCGGCCTGTCCAAGTCGTATGTTTGTTTTGGAACAGCCGCAATGTACTTCCCTCCTCCCATCCTTCTCTCTCTCTCTCTCTCTCTCTCTCTCTCTCTCTTTCTCTTCTACCGACTCTTGTATGGGTCGCCCTTCTGGTCGTGGTGACGTCGCAGCCGCTATCACCCACCGCCACCCATCGTCCATCCGATATGCGAACCCA
>NW_021848439.1:947786-948648 GCF_003651465.1 Formica exsecta | reverse complement strand
GTCCACCCGATATGCGAACCCACCCCCCCCCCCCCGCCCTTCGGCTGGCGGTGGCGGCGGCGGCAACTCCAGTGAAAGAGCACCCTTTCGGGGTTTGTGATGCGTGCAGATGGTCGTGCACAGGGAAATCACGCGTGGCTGCGCACAACTGCGCGGCCACACCGAATGCAAAACGTTCGGCCGACCGACGCCAATTAGCCCAATGACGCTCCTCGTGCCACCTATAATAATGGTAACGCTCGTTCCCCCCTTCCGCATCAACCCCTTTGTCACCAGTTCTTCTCCCCCGCCTCGCGATGCAACCTGTATGCGCACGGCAATGAGATGAGACCAAAGAGGCAACTGGGAATGCGAAACGTTACGTTCTAAAAGAATACATCTTTCTACGTATATGTATATATATGTATATATAAATAATGCAGATAATCAATCTTAAATAATTTTAAATTTTAAATACAATATGTTAAAGTATTTAATATTTATCTATATAAAGATATTAATTATAGTTATTTTATTCTCTTTAAATTACATCAATTATTTTAAAATAAAATCTATATTTTATATATCTTATATGGATTATATTATGTAAAATGAATTATCGCGGAAATAACTATATAGTAATCAATTTTCAGTAATAAATGATAAATTAAATAAATTTTAAATTGCTTATATATTATAGTTGTCCGTTGCTGCCCAGACCTCTTCCTCTTCTCTTATATACACGTATTCTTCGTCTCTGTTTTTTTATGGCACTTACTCACGTAAAGATAATTGCATGTACACTAATCAACAATAAAAATGTAAATCTACAAATATAATCACATTATCTGTCAAGATATGATCGTGACAAATATTACGGAAT
>NW_021848439.1:933876-947761 GCF_003651465.1 Formica exsecta | reverse complement strand
TGCCGATTACACATGCTCTTTAAACAAGTAAAAGATTATCAATTTACGCAAGTAATTAACTTTTACAACACTAATAATTTGTAAAAATGTGGCTATTTAAAATTAAAGCTTTGCATAATATAATATCTGGAAATATGATATATATCGATTTCGATCAAATCACGTAAAATACGCGCACGCAATAAAAATTTTATAAATATTATCACTTTAAACGATATGTCGATATGTCACGGCTTTCTGTTATTTGAATCACCATTTTCGTGTATTAATCTTTCCATCCGCAAATGAGGCGCATATTATGCTTAAATAGAGGAAAAATTTTAAACGCGAGGTGCGAAAAATATATTTGAACTTAAACATATTCTCACAGATATAATATTATTGTACATAATATCGCAATAAAACAATTTAAAAATTTCCCCTTCCCATCGTTACATGATTTCTACTTTGAATGAATATATTATGCGATATAGATACGGAAGAGAAATATCCATGTCTCGATACATTCTGTTACGAGTTGCTTATCGCGAGTATTAGTTAATCGCGCAAGCTGATAATTGCTAATTGTAGTAATCGTAGCGAATAATCATCTTTGATATCTCTCGGTATTTTACGTTATCTCGAAAGGTCATACACCTCTGCCGCACGAATCAAGGCTACGGTATAACACGCTATACCCTATACACTATGTAATAATTTTTATCGCTATTATTTTGTAATATTTAATATATTACGAAATAAATACACGTGAAATATTGTGTTTCTTGAATTTTTAATTAATTATTAATAAACGCTTGATGTATCACGGCATTACTTTAGTCACTTGATCCTGTGATTTGTATCATACTGCACATTCTCTAAAATGATTAACAAATTACATTTGAATCAATGAAAAGTTTGAAACTCGAGGCGAAACTATGGCTGCGTTCCGATATTCATTGTCTACGTGTACGTGACGTAAACTATATTTTTTCAGTACTGGCAGTGAATATTGAAACGCATCTTGTCATTTCGATTTTTACATTTTAAATGAATGTATCGCGAGAAATACCTGCTTCGATAAATAGTTATCATTTCGGTATCCTTACAATAGCAAAAATTGATAATTTTTAATTATTCATAAAAAACAACTTTCTTTATTTTTGAAATATCATGCATTTTAAAAACAGATAATGTTTAACAAATTTTTTGAAAGTTAACGAATTTAAATTTATTCTCAAATAAATAGAAATAGAACTTGAATACATTTTCTACATATATATTTAAAATAGTTATGTTTAAAATTTGTTTAGAATAGTTACTTTCTTTTTTAAATTAGAAAATTATACATAGAGAATCATAAATAATCAATTACTTGATATGTCAATCAACCATCTCTATTCTACAGAAAAAACATTATTTGTATTAAAAATTTTATTCTTAAATCTTCTTATCTTATACAAATAAAAGGTAATACTAGGAGCTCTGAATAAACCATTATCCAAGTTACCTCTCGGTTCTTATCTATAAGCTTTAAGTTATCTTAAGTAATTATTTATACATACACTTCAAAATTTAAAAAGGAAAGTAGCCCCAGAACTAGTAGTCTCAGTTTAGAGAAATCGATCGTAATAGATGGTGTGTTTGTCCTGTGAAATGTCGTTGAAGTTAATTTTAATAGTACCAATTTTATGGATTACCACTGATGCTGCACGCATCCTTGTAGTTATTCCAGAGCCATCTTACAGTCATCAGGTTTTTTTAAAAAATTTTATCATTTTATTGTAAAGTAATATCTATTTCATAAGCCTCCTTTAATCTTTCTTAAGCAACGTCGGCGCCGGTGCTTAAAGAACACGTTTGTTTTTAGACATTTTCAAAATTTCGTAAATTTTTGTCAAATAAAACAAAAAAGACCAAGAGATTAAGGGGGCATACCCATTTGAAACTTAAAAAAAAAATTTTTTTAAGCTGAAAATTTGTATTTAAGTAGTTAATAATATTGTATTAACATCGTAAAAAAAATTAAAAATTTTTATCGAGTAGTTGCGCTGCAAAAAAGTCTAGAAAATGCACTCATTTTTCGAGAATTCAAACGGGTATGCGCCCTTAAAATTAAATTTTTTTTAAAGATTTTCTTGTTTTTTAAATTATTAAATTAAAAGGAGTAATAGAACAATTTTAAAAATTTTCTTTAATTTATAATGTGTAATTAGTTTTGAAAAAGAGAATTGTTAAATTTATATGTATTTATATATCAGAACGCTTAATATATTTTGTACAATAAATAAATAAATATATATATATATATAAAGCTTCTAGAGATGTAAAAATTCTCGCGAAAAATATTTAGGTAATACGTTTGCTGTAGTCAAAGGGTTAAGCGTTATATGAAAATATTTTAAAGCGGTACTCTTTATTAGGACACGCATCTTGAACTATGTTTAAAATTCAGTTATCTACATAGCCTTTATTCCCTTTACATCATAGAGATTTGCACGAAAAGGCGTGCTCTTGTGATGCGAGATATTAAATTCTTTACTTACGTTGGTTTATGGATAAAGAAGATGAGATGTAAAAATTTTATCGCATTATACGGATATAATATATTTATCGCAAAGATATTTTTCAATCAAAATCTGAAATTCCTTCTTATGACCTTTCTTTATTGTTTTTAAATGTTCCGATAAGAGCTATCCTTGCATTATATTGATATATCTTAATTATCCGATTGAGAAATTGAGAAAATATACTTTCTAAAATACCCACTCATCAGCATGACTTAACTATATGTAAATTAATTTCATTACATTAACTATCTATGCGTACACATCATATATACATGTTTATTTGTGTTCTTCTTTATCTTTTTTATTTGTAAACTTCGTAAGTCTTGACTTAAAAAGTTTATCTCAAAACACCGAATAAATCATACTAATAAAAGTAATAATTAGAAAAAAGATATATCTTAAACCGTATAAATTTTTATCGTGTAAGATATGAGAAATGTAATTTTATTATTAAATCAATTACGAATCTTTAAAACTGTTCTTCTTCTTATAAAGAATAATATACCTTTTTTCTCACTGTAATAAAACACAGATACAACTTTGTATATTATCGTTATTAAAGAAATAATCACTATTAACGCAATACATACCACCGACGATGACATTGTTGACTATGATAATAAACACAGATATTTTTCAAATATATTATGTAATTACAAAAGTTCCATAATTTTTTTCTACAAAATATCAATATTATATTATAAATGCATATTGTAATTATATTGTAATTATAGGTCTTAAATATATCGTCTATCTTGTGACTATTATTTGTGTAGCTGCAGAAAGATTCGTAATTGATTTAATAATAAAATTACATCTCTCATATCTTACAAAATAAAAGTCTATACGGTTTAAGATATATTTTTTTTTTCTAATTATTACTTTTATTAGCATGATTTATTCGGCGTTTTAAGATAAATTTTTTACGTCAAGGCTTATGAAGTTTACGAATAAAAAAGATAAAGAAGAATACAAATAAACATGTATATATGGTGTGTGCGCATAGATAGTTATTGCAATGAAATTAATTTACATATAGTTAAGTCATAAATATTAAGTGTTATAATTATACTGATGTTCATGGCTTTGTAGGTGGCTTTCAGACCATTAACCGTGGAACTGGCTCGAAGAGGTCATGAGCTGACCGTTTTTACGCCGGCCCCCATAAACGATCCCACTCTTCAAAATTACACCGAGGTGAAATTGAGTTATTGCTCTTACGAAATGATCGATTCATTTGACCTCTTAGGATTCGCTAAATTAGGGGTATGGCCGCTTCTGGACGCATTTTATCGACGTAACGAAAAAATGACTGACAGTGCTCTATCCAATCCCATCATGCAGCGGCTGATATCGTCCAATAGCACCGAAAAGTTTGACTTGATCATCGTCGAACACCTGTTTTACGATGCGTTTTACGCACTATCGTACCGCTTCAACGCATCGCTGATCGGACTAACGTCGCTACCGATTATGGCTTTTCATCACTACACATTCGGTATGTTTAATCAAATGTATAGTATTCGTGCGTATCTATGTGTGACATATGTACAATTACGTCACCATTATAATTGTGTTTCTCGTGTCGCAGGCAATCCCATATTGTGGGCTTATTTGCCGGATTTGTTGGCGAATACTTTGGATGAAGATATGAATTTGGCGGACCGTTTTCTCAATGCGTACTACTACATTCGTCAAATATATTGGCATCGATATACGATTATACCCGTGCAGGAGAAGATGGTGAAAAAATATTTTGGGGACAATATGCCACCCGCTCATGAGCTTGTCTCGAATATGGACTTGCTTCTGGCCAATTTTCATCCTTTCCTTTACCCACACGCGAACGTTCCTGGGATCATTCCCATAAAAGGATCTCGTCAAATCAATCAGAGGAACCACAATCTACCACAGGTACGTATAAGCCGAGCAATGCAAACAAAAATGTCGTCTGTTAATATTGAGAAATTTTTCTAACATCTTGTAATGTTTGACACGAAAAAACATGCTACGCATACATACACATATGCACGCAAGCAAGGAAAATACTGCAAAAAATTTCTATTATACAATACAGTCTGCTTCTATCTCAATGTTGCAACATAAAATTGAATTTGAGTAAAGTTAATGGAAACAAAACGCGCGTATTTTTGCAGGATCTGAAAAAGATATTGGACGACACGAAGGAAGGATTTATATATTTCAGTTTAGGCTCAAACATAAAAAGTAGTTTTCTATCTGCCGAAAGACTTGCCATGTTTCTGGAAACCTTCAAAAAATTACCCTACATCGTATTGTGGAAGTATGAGTCCGATCTCCTGGATCAACCAAACAACGTCATCACGAGAGAATGGTTGCCGCAGCATGCAGTTCTAGGTTTGTTTTCATCACGCGAAAACTTTATACAGAATATCGTATACATGATAGAAGAATTAGATTTTTTTGACAACTCTTTTGCGTTCTCTAACATAAAAAAAATTAATTTACAAAAATAAGAGAATTATCGATTATATAAAAGTTCTCGGTTTTTATTTTATTAGCACATCCGAACGTACGGCTCTTCATGTATCAAGGAGGCTTACAGAGTACCGAGGAAACGATGGAGAATGGAGTACCCGTGATTGGCCTTCCCGTTTTCGCCGATCAACATTATAACGTAAAACAACTGGAGAATCATGGAGCGGGAAAAAGACTCATCATTACCGACGTGAACGAAGACGAGCTCACAGAGGCCATAATTGAGGTCATTACGAATTCCAGGTAAGTTTTTTTTTGTTATCCTTTTTTAAAAATATATGTGTGTCCATAGTTATCAATATCCCGAAATTTTTCTTTTACTTTCGATATTTCAATTTTTAATCTAACATCTATTTTGATATTTTAAACAGTCAGATCATTTTTTTTTTAACTATTTAAACTACAGTTTTATCGAAATTGTTCATTTACTGCCTATTCGAGGTACAAAGGAGCTCATTCCTATATAAGTTAAGCCTATCGAAATTCTCTATAGAATCCATAAACGTGAAAAAAATTGAAATTGAAAATAGGAGCAATTTTTGGGATGTCAGAGCGATTAATCCGTCTGTGCTATCTTTCTGCTTTCAGTTACAAGAATAACATGCTAAAGCTGCGCGACCTGCTGCATGATTTGCCGTACGATCCGTTGAACAATGCTATTTGGTGGATCGAGCATGTCATACGTCACAAAGGAGCACGGCATCTTCGGAACAAGTCGCGAGATATGCCCTGGTACAAGACTCAACTATTGGACATGCTAGCGATTGTACTCATATCACTTGCCCTCTTTGCATATATCATTGTAGTGATTACACGTCTCATTTTTCGAATTGTCAAACTCATGCCCACGTGGAAAAAACCAATATTCAGCACGAAAAAGCAACAATAGACATCTTTAGTGTGAATTATAATGAAAGATGTGTTTGTACTTTCCCGAGAAAAAATAGACTTATATAATTTATATAAGATCATATATAATTAAAACCAAAATTTCTGCCGCACGATATATGATCTGGCCATATATAATCAAATCCGAAATTTGGTGCAACATGATCTGATCAGATATAATAATATCTGAAATTTAGCCTGATATAATCTTATCTTTATATAATCATATTTGACTAGATATGATTATGTATGAAAACAGATATAGCCGTATATAATTATATAAAGATAAGATAATATCGCACCAAATTTCAAATATTATTATATACAATCGTATAAAATGACATATATTACCAGATCTTTTCATAACTAATTATGTATATTTACATCTGACCATATTACACTCATTTTTTCTCGAGTTGTGTTATTTTTTTTCATCCGAGATTATACCTTGCATTTCGCGCGATAAAAAAATGGATAATAACAAAATAAAGAATTTTAATAACGGTCGAACGATGAATTAATAAATCAATATATTCGAATTGCAATACAATTATGTAGAAACGTTTGCACGACACGTGAACTACCTCCACTTTTTTTATGTTGTCGACTATATCGGGATGAAATTTCTCGTTTCTTTTTTTTTGTATTGTAGTAAAACCGCCGATGTTTCATTCTCGATTTCACACGGATATAACAATGTCTAGAAAAATACTTTATTTCCTCGTACAATAAAGCAATATTCTAGCAGACTACACATGTAACGAGACTGTAATTCTTTCGAAGTCCTGAATTAAAAGCGTATATCAATAATTTCATAAAGTTATTAATAAGAACGTCATATGTGCAAAAAGACATCAATAAAATCATTGTTATATGTGCAATAATAATTTAAGCTTATTTGAAGAGCAACTAATAGCGTGCATGTAATCACACATATTCAATTTTACAAATTATAACATTAAAATATTAAACTCGTGCAACAAATATTAGTAAGTATACTCTGCGAGGTATCGAAAAATAAATCGCCGATTCCAGAGAATGCAAATTTAAATTTAATTTCGCAATAATACGCTGCGAATATGGTAACTCTTTTTCACGAATTTCCGTTCGCAATTTCCACGGTTGCGATATTCAAAATATACTCGTCGGAAAAAAATTGTTCGCTTCTACAGGCACGTCCGCTTCCACGGTGGGTGAAAGAGGCGGAGAGGGGAGGGAGTGAGGAGGAGGGGAGGCGAGGGGGGAGGAGAGATAGGTGTACGTTTCAATAGCAATGAGCCGCGAAATTGCTTTACGCAATCGGCCATTATTTGCTTGAAAATTTTGCCGCGTATCCGCGAACAACTCGCCGTTTGATATGATACGAAATATTATTCAATGTGCATCGCCGAGCGCGTTTGATTGCGCGCCGATCGCGCAATTATTGATGGTAACGACGCGCCGCTGCTCGTCGGATACCTCTTCCTCGACCCGTGTGTAATAAAACGCGACCGCCGTCCACGCGTGCACGCACGGATGCACGGTTATCGCACCGGCGTCTCTGCGAATGCAAATCGAAGAAGTAGATCAACGAACGCAGTGGCTACAATACAATGTGACGGTTAAAATTTGATGATTTACCGGTAAATAAAAAATACAAGATTAAAATGCAAAATAAATGACATACGCACGAAATTATCCAAAAGAGAGAGAGAAAGAAAGAGAGAGAGAGAGAGAGAGAGAAAGCGAAAATAGATGACAAGAATTAAATAAGATGTGACGAAAGCATACTATGTATTGTATAAATAAAGAGAGAAAATAATTTACGTAATATTGCTACTGTACGATCAATCATTTATCAATCATTCTGTAAATAACGCATTGCTCGAAAAAATTTAAGAGGAATGTGACAAGCTCTTTCTTCGCACCGGCGTCTCTGCGAATGCAAATCGAAGAAGTAGATCAACGAACGCAGTGGCTACAATACAATGTGACGGTTAAAATTTGATGATTTACCGGTAAATAAAAAATACAAGATTAAAATGCAAAATAAATGACATACGCACGAAATTATCCAAAAGAGAGAGAGAAAGAAAGAGAGAGAGAGAGAGAGAGAGAAAGCGAAAATAGATGACAAGAATTAAATAAGATGTGACGAAAGCATACTATGTATTGTATAAATAAAGAGAGAAAATAATTTACGTAATATTGCTACTGTACGATCAATCATTTATCAATCATTCTGTAAATAACGCATTGCTCGAAAAAATTTAAGAGGAATGTGACAAGCTCTTTCTCTCTCTCTTTCTCTTTCTCTTCTGTATATATATATATATATATATCTTAACAAAATATTTCGATAATGATTAAATGCTGATTTGACAGGCTTTCAATCAAAATATTTGAGAGTCATCGTCTTCGAATTTATTTTACGTACGTCATTAAAACTTAGTCATTATAATCAAAGGTAATTTATCATTGTATATTTTTCTTTTCCTCTTCCCCCTCACTAAATCACTATTTCGATATCTCAAGGAAGAGAGTTTTACACATGAGAGGCGAATGAACTCCCGAAGTAGATGTTGATAGTGTTAAGTAATATTGCTTTTTTTATCAAGCTCTAGGTTATCAGATATACTATCTGCGCAGTTTAAGTAAAAAATTTTGTTATCTATCTCTGATATTATCTGATGTTATCTGTCTCTCGCATTTTATAAAATTGAAGTTTATTTCTATACTATAGAAGTATCGAAGAAACAAAGATCGTTGTAGCATTTGAGAAATTAAAGACGCCTAATATACTGTAAAGAGAGCGCTATAATTTAATTTACAGAGCTGGAGCAACGTGAGCGACATTCTGAACAGTTTCTCCAATAAAATAAATCTTAAACATTAACAGAAATAGGCTCAGAATACTAACGATACTAGCTGAGGAAACTGGCAAATAAGAGCTGAAGCACGAATTAGTGCGCAAGATTTTTTGTTCTTTAATTTTAATAACAAATATGCATTAAATAATATGTACGTTTTGTGGACCATTTTTTGGTCTATCTTCAACATAGACAACAATATATAAAAATTAAATTTGTATTTGAAATTTAACATACGCAATATTAATTGTTACAATCGAAAATCAAATTAAAGTCGTTAATCAAAGAGAACGATCAACCAAAATTCGAGTAGAGTCTGTGCAAGTTAGTCGACAACGTCATCGTCACGTGTGTATCCGTCAGTGATACAAAACGTAATAATCTGGTATAATAGTTTTATTCTAAATTTTTTCAATTTTGTTTTTCATGTCTTTTATTTTTTTTTTTTTTAGTTATAATAAAATTACTGGGACTTGCATATAAATTTTTGCAGAAATCACAAATCTTTTTAATTTTAAACGCTGTATTCGCCGTTTTAATTTGTTTTGATAAACCATCATTTCATCACGAAAATCTTATTAAACCTTTGCAAGAAATTTTTTTTGAAAATACAAATTTCTTTAAGAATATATATATACTCAATTTTACATGAGATAGGATTCTCTTCCAACACATTGCACATTGCATAATAAAATTGAAATGTCAAACAGTAAAAAAATGTTAAAAAAATTACGAGGACTGATCATACCTCTTTTTTGGATTTGAAGAAAATAATTTCTTTTCGAATCGTGTAATATACTATCGAATCCCATATCCGATGTAGTGATTCGAAGGCTTGCGTTTTTCTACGAGCGTCTTATCGCACATAGAGCCACCAGCACGATAACGTCAAGTTCGAAGTCTATGTTAAGGGGAAGAGAAAGTACAGACAGATAGACAGAGAGAGAGAGAGAGAGAGAGAGAGAGAGAGAGAGAGAGAGTATAAGGAAGCGGCAGCGACGGCGGTCGGGCTGAAAGGGGCGAATACCTTTTAGGAGCTTAGAGATTACACTTGGGGGACGAGCTGGCAGTAATGCAAAGGTGAGTCTCGCGGGCGCAAGCCGCTCATTCCCACGAAGGATTCGACTGAACTTATAATACCTACGATGTGGGATCGGTTGCGGCACGCTTCATGCAAGTTCTCTCCTCCCTCCCCCTTTCCTGCACTATCGTTCCATTGACACCCCCGGCTCATCACGTCACGCGCGCTTGACGCATTCATAATTCAATATCAAATGCGAATCTCATCGATTTCGAGGCCGATAGAGCCTGCGAAATTACACACGGATCCGATTTATTGCCGCCGGACGAGGAGCTTCCTTATCCTTATTGATTATGGAGTAGAGGGAAAGGGACCGAAATACAACTAATGGAGAGTAATGTAAGGATAAGCGTAAATAAATTGAACGAATTGAAGTATCTTGATATGCTGGAGAAAAAAATTATCTTCTTAGGCTCACATGAAATTGGCATACGTTCGATAATATATTTATATAAAATGTCTCTTGTCTCCACATCATATTTTTTATATATCGTATTTAATAGATTGTACATATATTTCTTCTATATTTTTTTTAAAGAAGGTTGGACTTATTCTCTCATCGAGTCATTCAATTAAATCTAAATAACGTTCTTTTTCTACGTATAACGGCAAACCACGTCACTCTCTGGGATTTTTAACCACTGGCAAAGCAGCAACGAGACTTGTCATTTAATGCGAGAAATACCTTGAATAGCAATATCCATTATCGCGGGATTACACTTGAACGGACACTTCTCGTTTCATCGTGATCGGATTAGGCTTTATGGGAGCGAAGAGGAGAGGGGAGGTATGGGGTTCGCGTGAAAAAGGAAGCGGGAAGATTTCTCAAAGAAGCGGGGAAGGGTGAGTATCACGTCATAGGAGAGACGGTACCGCTTTAATCCGCCACGGGAAAATCTTGTAAATAATCGAAGCAATTATTCGGCTCGGTGGCACGGAGACGACGACGACCCTGTAAAGAAATCGGCGCGAGAAAAGAAAGGAGGATACTTCGTTTTATTTCATTTGCACGAATCTCTCGATTATTCGACGCGTAGGTGTAACTGATTGTGAAAAACAAGGTGGTTCTTGACGAATCTCGAGAAAAGAGATTCGAGACTAGATTAACACGTAAATATACTATCGAGTAATAATTCTGAGAGTCTACAGATAAAGTAAAAATTATCCCAGTTATTACACTCAATTTCAGACGTGAATATTAAACAAGATTCTCCAATTATGTGCCGTAAGAAAAGATAACTGAAAATTATCCGAATTATGTGTGCGTTTGGTAAATATATATATATCATTTTAACTGCATTTCATTAAATCTTATTAAATCTAATCCAGCACTCAAAAAAGTGGTTTTGCAACTACAGCAAAAATTTTCTGGGTGCGCAAAATTAACTGAGGTACATAAATGATTAGCAAATACTGTGATATCGCATATGTTTCGCATTTAATCAATCTAAGTGACAGAGACAGAATTTATATCTGAACTGTTTGTGAAATTTAGAAAGAATGTTTTTCTGTGGCGCCTATCCATGTTAAGGCCAATCATACTTGTCATAAAGTTTGGCTGTGGTACACAGAAAAAATTAGCGACAAGAAACAAATGAATATATAATCCTCACATATAACATATTTGTATAATGCGCCCAATCTATCTAGCTCTTTTAAACAATTTCTCTCAATTTTTCAATGCTGCAGTTATAATTGGCAGTTATATTTCTCACAAAGATCGTTCTAGCTGTAGTATCGAAACTCATATTTATCCAATGCAGTGATTAACATTTGGCAATGGGACCTAAATTTTCTAGAAGATATTATTAGAATATTGCTGCTATAAATTCTATATGTAACAGACAATATTCTAACAGATACAAAAAATAGCGATAAATTTTTGTTGTGACACCTAGAAATCTACCTATATCAGCAAGACATTTTTTTGAGTGAGTAAAATTGTTTTCAAAAAGTCCATAAAAATAAAAAAATAAAAAGATTCGTTTTTAGTTCATAAAATGTTTACATTCATAAACTGCGAATGGATGGAGGAAGCCGATCATAACTTGGTATTCTTTAATAATAATAAAAATGTTTAAAAAATGCATATATGAAAAAAACAAAAAAGTTTATATTTTATAAAAAAAAAAAATACACATTTAATCTTTTCCCATTTATATCTCTACGATTCACAAGGTATAAATTCTCATAATTTACTTACATCGAACTTTTTTCCCCCTCGCAATCGTAAATATATCGGCGTGTATATACACTCACCTATTCGCATTAACGCATAATGTCTCTTTGCCGTTCTCGCAGTCGCTTCCCAGACAATGTCGCGTATTCACGCGCAACAATCCCGGATCCTGTAATGTGCCGACGAAAGCTTCCCCCGCATGAATACCCAAGTATGCAAATGTCTCCGTGGCGACGTTAGAGACGTTTCTCTTCTAGCCTTCAAGTATCGCTCGAGAGTTTTCGTCGTTCGGCAACTGCGTCGTGTCGTTTAAACTTGTTTACAATACTGGACATATTGATGAACTCATATATACATATATTATTACTTGTATATATACAATATATTTACATTATTTCAAACAGAACTATACATCTTTCGGCGACCTTTTTCTTATATATAGTTAGTAAAATATATATACTTCTCGATGAGAAATAACTCTTCTCTTACATTTAGTAACATACTATACGTTATACGTGATACAAAGATTATATATGTATATATATAAATAATTATTTGTTTAAAATATTACATTTTTCTATTTATAATTATCTATTTATTTAAAATTATATTTGCTTTTAATCTGGATGAAATGCGACTGTATCTGAAAAAGAAAGGTATGTTGTAGCGGGAAAATCGGGGGGGTTATACTTTGATTCTGCGGTATTTATATTGGCAAACCCCTTTGTCTTTCGGTCCTGTTCAGTCCTGCGGGAGAAACGTCGCGCGACGCGGTAACATCCCCGAGAAGAACGAGGAAACGCATCCGGGAAATCGGGGGAGATCCCTCGACGGTAGTCGGCGCACGTCTCGTAGGATAGAGAGAAGCGACGGCGGACCCGTTGTCGTTGTCGTGTGCACACGTGGACCGAAATCAACGACAATGGAGAGAAACGCGCGGCATTCACGTTGCGCACTCGGGGACGAGAAAAGCAGATAAGCAGCCATACTAACGAGACGATGCACGGAGAGATCACGTCCGGCGGCCCGTTCCCGAAGAGACGAACGAGTGGAAGAAAAAGGGTTGGCGTACAGGGGGAAAATCAGGGGGAACCGGGCACAGAGGAACGTGGAAATCGTGCTACCGTAGGCGCCGTTTCCGTCGCTGCCGCCGCCGCGCGATTCGCCCTCTCGATAAAGTAAATAAGAACGTACCGACACGTACGTCGCGCGTACGTGCAAGGCAATAACAGGCGACGAATATTTTCTATTGTATTCGACTTACCTCTCCTCTCAATTGCCTCGCCGCGTCTTTGTCACACGCGTCATCGTCGCTTCGTCGGCTCGCGGGGGCAACAACATCGCGAATCGAGAGCACGCCAGGACTACGTGCGCAATCTTTTCACTATTTCCCAGAGAAAATGTTAAAAAATTTCTCTTTACAAATGCAATTTTTACCATGTCGTCCAAATTATGAGTAAATTGAACTGAAAGGAAGAATGACATCTCTTTCAGATTGCAATAGTTTTCTAAGGATCGTTTCATAAAAGAACGAGATGAAGCGTATTCTAAAAATTGGAGAACCTCGAATGCGATTTTTATATAATTACATCATCAATTTTGTTAAGTCTTAATAAATAATTAATCTTTTTTCCACTTTTTTATATCGTGTTACTTTGCTGATTTGATGGAAAATAAGGAAATGGTGATAAGGGAAGAGAAGAACGTAAAGAATCGTAATTGAAGGACTAGTTTGCTAAAAATTCGCTTGTAACGCTTCGAGAAGGATCTTCGCGTTCGGACTGAGACGCGGAGAGATGCGGAACAGCCGCGATTCTGAACC
>NW_021848439.1:932140-933692 GCF_003651465.1 Formica exsecta | reverse complement strand
AACCGCTATCGAATTCTTGGCTTCTGAAGACCCGGGATCTTGAAGCCTAGAATTTCAAGGGTCCCGTTCCGGGCTTTCGCTCGCGGCCACGATCCCGCGGCAGCATCGTAGTCCAAATTGGTACGAAGTGATCCGTGGTAGATCGTACCGTTCGCGCTCCAACCGTTTCGGATTCCTCGGACGTTCGGGATCACGTTGACTATGCGATTTTGTGGCTTCATACCCGGGAAAGCGCGGGAACCGGAAGCACTCGTCGGGAGAGAGGGAGAGTCTTCGGATTATTCGTATATATTTCACGATCATGAGGATTCCCCGTCACGTAATATCGACTCCCGCACATTTGCTGCCTGATAATATCGGATCTCGTTCAACGATGCAAAATGTATTTTAATGAAAATCGAGAGACAAATTATTATTCTTACCCACGTGCGCGTACAAAATTATAACAATTTTATATTTTATATAGACGGTATTAAAACGGAAGAGACGGGCAGTAAAATGGATGAGAGCTCGAAAATTGCCTATGTTTAAATAGGAAAATGAGAAAAAGTTTTGTGAAAGGAAAATACATATTGTTTCTGCAAATAATTCGCGAATATTAAAAAATGTTGAATAAAGAGATGTTCACAGAACAACAAACTTAAATTCGTAAATTAACATTACAAAAACGCGGTTGGTAAGCTTCGATCTACATGTATATTAGCACTTGCAAAGCAAAGTACGTCACTGCAAGCGAGCGCGCAGATGATACTTTAATAATGCAGGATATAAACAAAGGGGTAAGCAATTGTGTTTGCGTGCGATATACTTATGTCGTGGTCAAACGTGTCATACAAGCATTCGGAAAGAAGACAGAAGGAAGAAGGGGGAAGGGGAACCAGTAATTAGTTTCAATGTAGAAACATGACACATAAATAAAATATGCCCACATGGAAGGATCGTAAGCATGAAAAATGATCGGTCGTACGCAATCTTTTCATCGGTTTATGTGCGCACGCATTATCTATAATGTGCGTAAAGTGTGCGCGAAGGGGAGGAAAATATAGCCTTCGTTTACCTTCGCATCTTGTGTGACAGGCAAACGCCGGCCGCGGCGACGGCGGTCGGTCCGAAGCGATGAAAACCATAAGCGACGACCACAGACGATCGTAGAATGGAAGTAAAATTCACATGACGCTATAAAACGTAGATCATCTCGCATGGATAACGTCCGGTCGAGGATCGCCCTCCGGATCTGAGCGAGCGAGCGGCGAGCTCTTTACGAGATTTTCTCTCGTAAAATGTACAACAACTAAAGCGAAGAGAGAGCTTCTCCTGTATAGTTTGCTTAAAGAATGCACCCCTTCACGCTTTCACGCGAATAAAAAATGAATCTTACATTTAATTAATTGCAAGTGTCTAGAAAAGTATGGAAAATAAAAATAACACAAGATAGATCTATATATATACAATAATCAAAATAAATTGTTATTTAATAATTACCTTTTTCCTTCTCTTCCTTCCTTTCTCCCCCTCTCTTAATATAAAATAATTATTAATTATTTTATATTAA
>NW_021848439.1:905431-923359 GCF_003651465.1 Formica exsecta | reverse complement strand
AATGATATAAATGATATAAGAAGCGACTCTTGTCGACATAAGTAGTGACTCTGTCTGTGTTGTCTTTGAAGCGCGCCACGTGCATTTGTTGGAATGCATAGATTTTATATTAATAAATTATTAATGATATAAGAAGCGACTCTTGTCGACATAAGTAGTGACTCTGTCTGTGTTGTCTTTGAAGCGCGCCACGTGCATTTGTTAAAATCGATGGAATGCATAATGTTCTCTTCCTGATAGTTACATACACATTAATGTGTATGTACGACTCGATCGCGAACACTGAAAACACCCTTGAAACGCTTCGATCGACCATATAACCCAAAAACCTTCAACGAGGATTGAAGTACGATGGTATCGAAAGCGCCGCTTTATTCTCGTGAAAGCTCACGTTACTCTAACAAGCGATCGACACGATAGACGATGACACTTGCAAAAATCAGTGCCAATCCGTTCTGAACGGCCTACGAAACTTGACCAGATGAGCGCTCAAGTTTTGGGTTCCGATGTTTCCGGGAAATTTTCGGAAGCGGGCCTGCTGGCGGATTCCGTCTATCAATTGGACGAATGCATGTACCTAAACCATGGTACTTCAGGATATATCCGTGGATAGTATTGCTTACAATTAGGCAAAACCGACGCTGAGATTTATCTTCGTAAGAACTAAGAACGGATCTGTCTGGCAAGCTTTTAGAGACATTAAGGAGAGGTATCGGGAATTGATCAGGAAATTATACTGGGGCATCTGCGTATTTGCCGGATGCACAGCCGAGAATATTCAAGACGTCGTACGACGAATTGCGGCCTTCAGCGGTTCTTCTCTGAAACTGACGGTCGAGATGTCAGAGATGTTGTGTTACAGAAACGAGTCCGAGACTGTCACTACTGGATATTATTTACATGTGAGTTATGCAAGCTTCAATCTCTCGACGTATTGAAAATTACATGTTCCTTGACACAAAGCCAATAAATTTTATAGAGAAATACTTTTTTTTTCACTGTTCAAAACTTGATATCGGCTCTTATCAAGCCACATATATGGATAACGTCTCCTTTTTAAATGCATAATCTCGTCTATGATCAATTCTCTCTCTTCTTGATTTCAGAACGCGTAAAAAATGTCTTAAAATATAGAGTGTTTTTAGTAAATGATCTCGTCTTGCACAGCATTAACGAATATACGATCGTCTCAACATCTACATAACTTTAATTTAATAGGTATTACAATCATCTCTCTTTCTCTCATATATCTGATACGCGATAAAATCTAAGTAATAAAAATAGATAAAAAATATTATCTTTTTTTTTAGTTAAGAATAATATTGTCGCATATAATGCTCACTTTTGACGAAGCTATTTTATAGTCAATAGTGTTCGAATCGCCAATACTCAGCCTCGAACAGATATTCTTGCGAAGCGGTATATACATATATCACATGATCGTTATAAATTTATATTAAAAAGAGAAAAAGGAAAGGTAGTCAATATATTTCTATATATATATGTGTATAAGAAACGGTTCTCATTTTTTTCAGAAAGACGAACGTTATTATATGATTTCGATGACAGAATCAGTGCAATATTTCCCGGATATAAAAGCAACGTCGGAAATAATCGTGAAAGCGACATTTTACAAAGTCGTTTTTTTGTATTTTAACTTCTGGCGAAGTTAAAATACGAGACTTGAAACTTGCTCGATTTAGAACCGGAAGAAAAAGGGATAACTCATAATTTTATATCCAGAAAACGCTCCGTATATAACAAACATACAATGTATATAAGAAACAAAATACTTATCAGAACAATATGAAGAAGAGATACGTGCGCCCACGCAAAATATTTTCTTTATAATTTATTAACTTATACGGATTATAATATATAAATCTCGATCGATTTTTTCGTCCTCGTAACTTTCTTCTCACGCAAAACTGCACACTCCGTTGCTCCGAATGCTACGATCCAACCATTTCGCTCTCCCTCTCCATCTTTGCCTTCGACCAAACTTGAAGGTGAAGTACGATCACTTTCATACGCAATTGTCTAAAATGATTTTCGTCAGGTTTCCTCCCGTTCCCAATCCCAATCCGCTTCTTCTGACTTTCTCTTCCAGTCAGTCCTGTAAATCTCGTCTTCCTCCTCCTCTTCCTCCTCGCCAGTCCAGTTAAATTTTCCCGAATCTTCATCGGTCTCAGATTTCGAGCTCTGTCTATGATTTCCGTCGCGGGGATCTTTGCTGTATTCCGTCGAGACGGAATCCATCTCGTCCGTGCCGGATTTCGAGCTGGTTCTGTTATCCTCCGTGTCGGTACTCCTGCCACGCAGCGACACGGCAGCTTCCTCGTCGGCGAATGACTCGGTATCCTCGGATTGTTCGCCGCTGCGCTCGCGTTTGATCGACGCCTCCTTTGTCGTCTGTTTCGTCTCGGATAGCTGCTCCTTGGAATCCTTTATAATATACGCCGAGGAGCCCTCCTCCTCCGATCGGGACTTTTGCATCTGCCAGGCCTTCTTGAAAGGATGTTCCCGTTCCTGCTGGACAAGCTTGGGCCTTTCCGGCAGGAGATATTCGGGATCCTCCTCGCTGGCCTGACTCTTCACGATGGATTCCCGCTTGAATAATCCAGTCGACGTCGGCTTTACTAAAAGATCGTCCTCTTTCTTCACAACGTTCCATCCGGCGCTCGTCAATTCTTCCTGCGACAATTTCGACAGATCTTGCACGGATTCTCTCTTGCTTCCCTTAGTCAGCACAAAATTGTAGCTATTAATATCATCTTCTTCTTCCAAGGATGTCTTCTGGCTACCGCTGGTGTACGATTGCTTTCTCGAAGTGTCTTGACTGCTTTCCTCCTTGCTCAGGCTTTCTTCTCGCGAGGGTGGACCTTGCTCGCGGTATTCCCTTCGTCGTATGTAAATACCGTCGTCTTCAGGCTCGCTCGGTTCCTGAGAGGATCCAAGCTGCTCAATCTGCGCTCCAACACTGACAGTCCACGAGTCCATATTATCCTCGCCGGAGAGATCGTCCCTCAGCAGAGCTATCTTGCCTTCCGAGGAAGATCTACGTTTTAAGGGTTCCGCGCCGGTCTCGCTCCTCTCCTCGGACAGCGATTCGCGTTGCCGGGTGATTAACTGTTCCATAAACTGCTTCCTTCGTACTCTCAACTCGTGTTCCCAGTCTTCCTCGTCGCTCGTCTTCGTCTCGAAACTTGGAACGCGTTCCGATTGCGTTTCTCCTCGAATCGATGACTCCTCCTGGCTCTCGGAAGACAACATTCTTCTCGCAACATCCGCCGATCTTGCGAAAGGTGCTTTTGTTTGTTGCGGTATCGTTTCATATTGCTCTTTCACAGAGGAATCCTCCTTTCCGACGAATTCCCAAGAACGATAATCGTCCGCTTCCTTTGTTGACGTCCTTCCTCTAGACTCGGATCTCCCGAATTGCCGTTCTTCCTCACTTTCGCTCTTTCTCGATGTTAGTCTCTTGTTATTTTTAGTTCTCGATAGCGAACGTCTGTTGCGTTGAGCAATTTCGTGGTCTCGCTGACTTCTCAGAAATTCAATAGCTTCTTCTTCGGAATCATCCGTCATGTATCTCTGACTATTTACGCCTTTCTTGCTACGCTCTGTGTAATCTTCCGTGTCTCTGGATAGTTTTCTAGCTGGTATTTTAGCTCGATCTCTGCTCGATACCTCCTCGGAATCACGCGTTTCGTGATCGATAAATGACATTCGCCTTCCGTTCACTTTCTTCAATATCGGTACGTCTACCGTTTCTTCCTCTGTGTCGTGTTCTTCGAGCACAGCCGTACCGCGTGCTATATCCTTCTGCCAATCCCAACCGGTGGACGCAATCTCATCATCCTCGAAGACGTTTCCTTGCTCGACTGTTGCTTTCGCGGTTTCTAGCTCGGTGAAGTTTTTATCCTCGCTCGTTTTTTCTTCCTTGGAAGCTTCAAGCGTCGACATGTCTGTGCTTTCCATTATGACACTCTTCACCTCCTGCATCGGAAGATCAAAGAGTAACGTCAGAACGACTGACGCAGCTATCACTATCACTAATTCCAGAGGATCAATCTGTAAATGTAAAAGTAATGTACCCGTTTATATTTCTATCGCACATCAAGCGACTTTGAACGTGACTGTTCGATTCTGAAGTTGACATCAGTGTACAAAAGCTCTAATAGAGTATTAATAAAAGATAATAATCAGAGAGACACATTTAGAGCTATAAATGTGTGATAAAAAATTACAATTAATAAAACAAAGCTTCTTTGCTTTGCCAGCGCGACTTACTGCTCTGTGAAGTTGAAATTCCGAGGAAAATCTCGTGGTCCCGACATTGTAGAAAAACACCGCAAACTGCGTTAGGTATATGGCATACGATAATCTGCTAAAGATCACCAGCCAATAATTGGAAAGGAAACTATTGACGAGGCCTACGGAGCGAGCAATCATTCCATCAATGTTCCATCACATTTACATCACCGTCCGATACCGGTTTATAATCAACCGTTTGTTACAACAGACCTCCGTGTTCCGTGAAGCAGGCAAATATTGACCAGCATAGAGCCGCGGCCCATAACACTGGCCCGATTACTGCATAGTGAGCGGCCTCTTCGACATTGTACACGTAATCTCGTCTGGCCTGATGCCAGGGTGAAAATAATGACCATGAACCCAGAAGCATTGCAATCGACCAACCCAAGATCACCAACACCTGCAAATTAGAATGCTGTCACGCGGTCACGCACGATTATGAAGCGCTCCACGAAAGAGTAATACCTTGTGAATTTTGACATTCTTGCCGGTATAATGTAACAGCACGCCAAGGCCTACGCCGAAAACGTATGGCGTCGCTCTGTGCAGCGGCAACGCATAAGTGAGATTAGCGGTCTTGTACAGACGCTTTAACCTGCGATCGAGAGTACATTTTATCAAAATATACGATGCCAGGATATTCAAAAGTGTATACTCACGATATCCCGTGAAAGATAACGAGAGAAAGATAATTGTTCGTTGTCGCTATGTAACGTAGAGTGGCGGACAACAGAACAACGAAGATTATCAGGAGGATACCGACGAGAGGCTTGTACTGCAGGAAGAAGACTAAGATGGGCGCCAGGAGCGACAGCTGCATATCCAGGGCCAACTGATGCGTGTGCGTGGCGCACTGCGAAAGATACGTTCCATCAACGGATTTGAGTTCACCATCTGTCTCCTCTCGTACAACTCACCATCTCCTCGAATGGAAAGAAGTTCTGTACGTATAACAGATTCGTCCAGGCGTTGTGTTTGCAAAGCTCCGCGTTCGCCGTGATGACGCTGTTCCATTGCGGACCCGAGCCCATGTGTTCCATAACAAACGCGTACCAAAACACCACCGCGAGCAATGCCGGTGAAAGTCTGCAAAAGTCAATGATATAAAATAATTGCGACACGTTTTTTAATATGAGCAGAAAATAATATCTCTTTAGTTCATGTAGACAGATTGCAACGTGCCTGATAAATCTGGTGATGAAACGGCAAAACCAGCGAATCTCGCCGCGAATCTTTAGCTCCCTTGCCATATTGTAAGCGGTCAGAATGCCGCTTAGCAATAGAAACGCATCCGTGTAAACCAATGATACTCGCAAGATAGAGCTGGCCGGGTTGTTGGCAATCTGACGTTTAAAACATCATTTAACATTGATTTGATGTCGGTACATGATAATGCAAAGACGGGGCGACTTTCCCCTCGACGATCTTACCTCGGTAAGAGAAGTACGGTTACTAAACGGTATTCGGGAGATTGTTATAAGCTGGTGAGCAACGTAAAGAGCGATCGTAGCCAGGGCTCTTATTCCGTGAATACAGGTAATATCCTCACCGCTTGTCGTCTCCTTCAATAAGGCTTTAATCGTCCTCCGTAAGGAAAATGACATTATTATTCTCTCAGAATAATTTCCTGCAAAAGAGATACGTGTATTATGTATAATCGCGCTGCTGGGTCGAAATGCTGCTCGTAAACATGATTCTCGCAATTTGTCGAAACTATTTACCTTTTCCTTGCGTTTCCACGAAATAATCTCTCACAGTTGCCACAATAACGATACAAACGATCATTGCGTAAAAATACCTATATAAAATAAAAAATAGCAACATATATTTTATTGATATTACTGCTTCTTTAAATTACAATGAAAAGAAACGTACAGGACGCCGATCGTCTCTTTCGAATAAGTTTGAGACTTTTGTTTCACATAACACATATCAGGATCGACGTCTACCGTAAATCTAATTCCAACAGTTCCATTGTAATCCTCTAAGGCACTTTCTAACGCACGTTCGGCGTCCTTAGCGGAACACGCCGCAGGTAGACACAGTGCCCAATTGATTGTAGTAAATTTCGGAATGAAATAACCTGGCTGCAACATTTAATGAATTAGGCTGAAAAGTTTCTAACTTAAAAGAACAAATTGCGCTTGAATTAAATGTCATATGTATCTGATTATTTTAACGAAATTTTAAAAAAATAAATTCGAAAGCAAACTTCTCTAATTTTAGAAGTTTATAAAATAAATTCATATTATATATTTTATAGTATTATTATTATATATATTAGAACATTATTCTTTATTTTTTTAATCTATCTGCGCGTTTTGCAAAAGAAAATACAGATAATGTGTAATCTTTCATAGCTTATTTCCCTTATTTCAACTTGGGAGCAAAATCTCTTACGTCGCGCATGCTTGCTCGTATAAAAGCGCGCCCCTGCATTAGATTGACCGGCAACCTCATGTCTGGATGGGAAGCGTGCAAGTCCACAGTAGCCAAGCAATATTTCCCTTGAATTCTTATCGTTCTCTCATCTACTTTAACATATGCCAACACACCCAAGCATTGATCGTAATCCCCAAACTGATTCACGTTTCCTCGTAACAAGCCCGACGGAATTTTTGCGCTCGAATCCAACACTGGAAGCAAGAAAGCTTTTTTTGATCCGATAAAATGCAATTTGTTTATAGACAAGAACATTTAATCCATACAAATATAGAATAAATATAATTGGGATCTTTGACTAAAAAGAGTTTTAATAATATACATATTTCTCTCGAAAGAAAATTATTGAATTAAATATTGAATACCTTCTAGCTAAAGTGATCATAATGACTTTGGCTCGTCAATTCGAAAATAGAATGAACAGTTATTTCTGTCAATCGACTCACTTTGCAGCGCCCACAACTTGTAACCTCTCAATTGTCGCAGGAATATCTTGCCGTGTTGCTGACACTCGGGATTTTCAACGTTCGTAAAATTTGGCACGAAGTTCGGCACACGCAGAATTGCATCATTTAGTTCGGACAATGTGACAGATGCGTCTGCACGTTTCCTCGTTGTTGGCTTTGTTTCTTGCTCTAAAAGTAACAATTAATTACAAAAATTCCCGCAACAAATCACACTTTAAAAATTTGAGGCGCGATCCTGCCTGTTTTCAATCAAAAAAAATAAGCTTTTAAAAGCATACTTATATAATGTATTTGTGCCACCACCATGTATTATTTATAAAAAAAAACTATTTGCGCGTGGAAGAAGTTGAAAAATTTTTTCAACTAATTATTCAAAAATAAACATACAAAAATTTGTATAAGCGGAAGAAAATTCAGCGAAGAATAAAAGCATTACACAGCTTCGTTGGATATTACTTTAGTTAGATTATTACTTAAGATACTACCACATTGGCGCTTATTCATTTGAAAACGCTATAAACATCTTTAGACAAATACGCGCTTTTCATATTGAACCATTTTCATATAATACTCACTCTCCACTTGCGAAACTTCTCTCGATGGCTTCGAAGTTGCTTTTGCTGTTACTTTTTTGACATCCGCCTTTTCCGGTTGTTTCGCCTGCTCCTTGATCCTTGGTGCAGGTGTTGAAGTTTCTGGTTTTTCGCGCGTTTTCGATCTTTCGTCTGCTACTTTTGTTGCAGTTTTAGACATTTCGGCCTTAGGCTCAGGAGTAGCCTTAACCGATTCAACTTTTTTTTTACTTTCAGGTAATTTTCCGGCACCTTCAACTGATTTCTGCATAACCTCGATTGATTTCTTCGCGCTCTCGACAGGTTTCTTCGTGCTTTCGATTGATTCAAGTTTCTTCGTGCTTTCGGTTGTCTTTTTTACGCTCTCAACTGCCGACTTTGTGACATTAATTGGTGTTTTATCTTCATGTTTTGACTTTTTCGTATCGCGTTTACTAAGTAAAATGTTAGTTTTGTCTTTATCGGCGAGCCTTACTTTTTCCAACTTTCTAGGTGATGGAACGGTTTCTCTTATATCATCTTTTTTACTTCTATCTTCATCTTCGTCATCTTTATTCTCGTCACTTTGCAGAATCTGAATTTTGTTCTGTTTTTTATTTGATACATCAACTTGTTTCTTAAGTGGTTCTATGACTTTTCGCCGATCTGCCTTGGTTATTGCTCTCTCTTCTTCTTCATCATCATCTTCCTCCTCATCATTATCAACTTTGCTTTTGCTATATTTTATCGACTTAGTTTTAACTGTTTTAGTTTCTTCTACTCGTATTTTTAAATTTTTCTTAAGAATCTTTTTGTTATCATCATCATCATCATCTACGTCGATATCGTCATCATCATCGTCTTCACTTTCATTATCATCGTCTTCGCGAACAATAGTTTTTTTCAATTTCTCTTCCTTACTTTCAGTATCTCGATTTGTTGCAAAGCTCCGCGTTCGCCGTGATGACGCTGTTCCATTGCGGACCCGAGCCCATGTGTTCCATAACAAACGCGTACCAAAACACCACCGCGAGCAATGCCGGTGAAAGTCTGCAAAAGTCAATGATATAAAATAATTGCGACACGTTTTTTAATATAAGCAGAAAATAATATCTCTTTAGTTCATGTAGACAGATTGCAACGTGCCTGATAAATCTGGTGATGAAACGGCAAAACCAGCGAATCTCGCCGCGAATCTTTAGCTCCCTTGCCATATTGTAAGCGGTCAGAATGCCGCTTAGCAATAGAAACGCATCCGTGTAAACCAATGATACTCGCAAGATAGAGCTGGCCGGGTTGTTGGCAATCTGACGTTTAAAACATCATTTAACATTGATTTGATGTCGGTACATGATAATGCAAAGACGGGGCGACTTTCCCCTCGACGATCTTACCTCGGTAAGAGAAGTACGGTTACTAAACGGTATTCGGGAGATTGTTATAAGCTGGTGAGCAACGTAAAGAGCGATCGTAGCCAGGGCTCTTATTCCGTGAATACAGGTAATATCCTCACCGCTTGTCGTCTCCTTCAATAAGGCTTTAATCGTCCTCCGTAAGGAAAATGACATTATTATTCTCTCAGAATAATTTCCTGCAAAAGAGATACGTGTATTATGTATAATCGCGCTGCTGGGTCGAAATGCTGCTCGTAAACATGATTCTCGCAATTTGTCGAAACTATTTACCTTTTCCTTGCGTTTCCACGAAATAATCTCTCACAGTTGCCACAATAACGATACAAACGATCATTGCGTAAAAATACCTATATAAAATAAAAAATAGCAACATATATTTTATTGATATTACTGCTTCTTTAAATTACAATGAAAAGAAACGTACAGGACGCCGATCGTCTCTTTCGAATAAGTTTGAGACTTTTGTTTCACATAACACATATCAGGATCGACGTCTACCGTAAATCTAATTCCAACAGTTCCATTGTAATCCTCTAAGGCACTTTCTAACGCACGTTCGGCGTCCTTAGCGGAACACGCCGCAGGTAGACACAGTGCCCAATTGATTGTAGTAAATTTCGGAATGAAATAACCTGGCTGCAACATTTAATGAATTAGGCTGAAAAGTTTCTAACTTAAAAGAACAAATTGCGCTTGAATTAAATGTCATATGTATCTGATTATTTTAACGAAATTTTAAAAAAATAAATTCGAAAGCAAACTTCTCTAATTTTAGAAGTTTATAAAATAAATTCATATTATATATTTTATAGTATTATTATTATATATATTAGAACATTATTCTTTATTTTTTTAATCTATCTGCGCGTTTTGCAAAAGAAAATACAGATAATGTGTAATCTTTCATAGCTTATTTCCCTTATTTCAACTTGGGAGCAAAATCTCTTACGTCGCGCATGCTTGCTCGTATAAAAGCGCGCCCCTGCATTAGATTGACCGGCAACCTCATGTCTGGATGGGAAGCGTGCAAGTCCACAGTAGCCAAGCAATATTTCCCTTGAATTCTTATCGTTCTCTCATCTACTTTAACATATGCCAACACACCCAAGCATTGATCGTAATCCCCAAACTGATTCACGTTTCCTCGTAACAAGCCCGACGGAATTTTTGCGCTCGAATCCAACACTGGAAGCAAGAAAGCTTTTTTTGATCCGATAAAATGCAATTTGTTTATAGACAAGAACATTTAATCCATACAAATATAGAATAAATATAATTGGGATCTTTGACTAAAAAGAGTTTTAATAATATACATATTTCTCTCGAAAGAAAATTATTGAATTAAATATTGAATACCTTCTAGCTAAAGTGATCATAATGACTTTGGCTCGTCAATTCGAAAATAGAATGAACAGTTATTTCTGTCAATCGACTCACTTTGCAGCGCCCACAACTTGTAACCTCTCAATTGTCGCAGGAATATCTTGCCGTGTTGCTGACACTCGGGATTTTCAACGTTCGTAAAATTTGGCACGAAGTTCGGCACACGCAGAATTGCATCATTTAGTTCGGACAATGTGACAGATGCGTCTGCACGTTTCCTCGTTGTTGGCTTTGTTTCTTGCTCTAAAAGTAACAATTAATTACAAAAATTCCCGCAACAAATCACACTTTAAAAATTTGAGGCGCGATCCTGCCTGTTTTCAATCAAAAAAAATAAGCTTTTAAAAGCATACTTATATAATGTATTTGTGCCACCACCATGTATTATTTATAAAAAAAAACTATTTGCGCGTGGAAGAAGTTGAAAAATTTTTTCAACTAATTATTCAAAAATAAACATACAAAAATTTGTATAAGCGGAAGAAAATTCAGCGAAGAATAAAAGCATTACACAGCTTCGTTGGATATTACTTTAGTTAGATTATTACTTAAGATACTACCACATTGGCGCTTATTCATTTGAAAACGCTATAAACATCTTTAGACAAATACGCGCTTTTCATATTGAACCATTTTCATATAATACTCACTCTCCACTTGCGAAACTTCTCTCGATGGCTTCGAAGTTGCTTTTGCTGTTACTTTTTTGACATCCGCCTTTTCCGGTTGTTTCGCCTGCTCCTTGATCCTTGGTGCAGGTGTTGAAGTTTCTGGTTTTTCGCGCGTTTTCGATCTTTCGTCTGCTACTTTTGTTGCAGTTTTAGACATTTCGGCCTTAGGCTCAGGAGTAGCCTTAACCGATTCAACTTTTTTTTTACTTTCAGGTAATTTTCCGGCACCTTCAACTGATTTCTGCATAACCTCGATTGATTTCTTCGCGCTCTCGACAGGTTTCTTCGTGCTTTCGATTGATTCAAGTTTCTTCGTGCTTTCGGTTGTCTTTTTTACGCTCTCAACTGCCGACTTTGTGACATTAATTGGTGTTTTATCTTCATGTTTTGACTTTTTCGTATCGCGTTTACTAAGTAAAATGTTAGTTTTGTCTTTATCGGCGAGCCTTACTTTTTCCAACTTTCTAGGTGATGGAACGGTTTCTCTTATATCATCTTTTTTACTTCTATCTTCATCTTCGTCATCTTTATTCTCGTCACTTTGCAGAATCTGAATTTTGTTCTGTTTTTTATTTGATACATCAACTTGTTTCTTAAGTGGTTCTATGACTTTTCGCCGATCTGCCTTGGTTATTGCTCTCTCTTCTTCTTCATCATCATCTTCCTCCTCATCATTATCAACTTTGCTTTTGCTATATTTTATCGACTTAGTTTTAACTGTTTTAGTTTCTTCTACTCGTATTTTTAAATTTTTCTTAAGAATCTTTTTGTTATCATCATCATCATCATCTACGTCGATATCGTCATCATCATCGTCTTCACTTTCATTATCATCGTCTTCGCGAACAATAGTTTTTTTCAATTTCTCTTCCTTACTTTCAGTATCTCGATTTGGTAGCTCAGTCTCGAATGCTTTTTCTTCCTCTTCATCGTCCTCATCTATCCTATCCGTCCGATCTCTCTCGAAATCCTCCACCGATCCTTCATCCTCCTCCGTTTCCTCTTCCACTTCCACTACCGCATCTCCATCGTCATCAACCCAGACACTTTCTGTCTTGAAGTTTTTCTGTGTAAGTCTGATCGCATCCTTGTCTCTCGGACGTTCCGTGGTCCGAATCTTCTCCGTTCCAACACCTGACGTCGACTCGACAGGTGGTTTCCGGTCACCAGCAGTAGTTCGCGACGTTGTGTCCTCGTGCCATTTCCGAGCCAAGTGCACTGGTTTCCCGATTGTTGTCGTTTTGTCCGGACAGACTCTGTCGTGCGTGGGGACACAGACGACCGAGTGCGGCGTTTGCGGCGCGACATCGCGTATTCGGAAGCCGTAGCAGGTGGCGTAGAGTAACACGATGAGACCCAGCAACGCGATGAACTTGCCCGGAAGGGCGATAGCCATGACAAGGCGACCTTCGCATGGAAATGGCGAAGATTGGACGCCGTGCGCGAGGCTCGACCTACAACGATGACGACGATAACGACGACGACGTTAGCTGTCGGTTGACGTGCAGCAGCGACTTGCCTTCAAAGAGCCCGTTTAATGTCTCGCGTCTCTTCTTCTGATCCACCGCTTTCCCTTTCGCGAAAGAAGTATTAGCCACAAATTATCGACGATCTTGTCGCGCTGATCGCCCTCCGACGTGGCGAGATCCCGGGCCACCACGTCCACAGCCGGCCGTGCCTTCGGGAAAATTAGAGCGCATGGCATCGGCCCAAACAGCTAGGAGTTTTATTTAGCATCAAGTTTTCGAGGCAGTCGACCGCCACCGTGGCGGCGGCAGAAGCAGCCTCTTCCACGTCGCAGCTGCGACTGCGTCGAATCTACCGAAACCGGTTGATACGAATTTCTTATTACGCAAGATATAAGAAAATTTATAGCATGAATTTTCACATGTAATTTTGCATGTGTCTGCGGCTCAATTTTACATTTTGTACCCGCGCGAAACAGTAAGCTTTATTATTTCATAATTTTTAGATTTTAGGAGACAACATGTAGTTAAAAGAGAATTTTGTGCCATAATGGCTCTGATGCTCCAAATTTCAATAACTTCACGGTAAGGTGATAGTAAATGTCACCGAAGAATGTTTTAAGAGTTTGCAATTATTTCTGAATTTTAAATTTATTTGCAAATGATAATAAATCAGTTTATATTTTTCTGATATGGAGCACATTAAAATGTAGAACATACAATAATGGAATTTATAACAAAATAAAATTTAATTGTCATCTACGAATACGGAAAAACAAGATTTCAAATATCATATTAAAAAAAGGATCTACAAAAAAACCTTGATGAAAACTTGCGTTCAAAATTTTATTACTGATTTTCTTCCGTTGTTATAATTCCAATCAAATGTAGTAGTAAATATAATCTTAATTCTTTAAGCGACAAATAATAAAAGTTTAATGCGATTTTCGTAGAGATGATTGTATTCGAATGAACACAATTACACTTGGTGATTGCAATTATTTATTCATAGTCCTATTTAGGCCATGGCGTGTAGTGGTAAGCGAACACACTGATCCGCTTACCGTGAATTTACTGAATATCAACGGACAACGGTGGCGAAAATTGCGCACGAAACTCACACTGACCGACATGAAATCCGACACATATTTGAATTAATCAGAAAATTTAAAGTATCTCACATGCTATTTCTCATACATTCTTCTCTCTTGACATACAATTTCTAGTAGAGAAAGAAAGAGAGAGAGAGAGAGAGAAAACGTTTCTGTTTTACAAGTTTCTTTGAAAAATATAAAATATATTCTATAGTAAAATATAAAACAATAAATATAAAATAGTTAATAATTTAGAAACATAACGATCAAACGTAATCGTATTATTACACTCATTTCTTGTCTATGATACTCTTATTCTGTTTTATATAGAAATTTGCAATTTTTTATTGTAGTTAATATCTCCAAATGTAACGTATCAATTTATTAACATTATTATAAGTAAACAAAAAAAGAGAGAAAGTGAGATATATGATACAAATATTGCAGTTTTATATACATATAATTAATATTTATTTATAACGTTAATAAGAATCATAACTTGCGCCTTTCATTCGCGGCAAGAGTTGTACTAGGATGAAAATTCCAATGATTAAATAGTATAATGTATATTCGCAAAATTCACCGCGTATCGAACAAATCGCGAAACATTTCCAGCTACAAAATTCAGTCGCTTTAGTAACCATCTGTAAGATCAATAGTCGCCTAGTTATCAGCAGATGGCCATTAATCTACGTAAGATAATTCTCCGTTTCATAAGTGGTCATAAATTATTATAAAAAATTTTACGATTATTTTACACCCACCGTACAAGTTCGGATTTAGCACCATCGAACTCATAGTTGTTCCAAAGCTCAAGGAGGAGTTGACAGGTCGATATTTTATGTCGGATACCGAAATTCAAGTTGCTGTGTACAAGTGGGGATTAAAAATAAATCTTACGAAAGTTTTTTCAACGACGGGATGAGAAAAGGGATAAAGAGTTTAAAAAAATATGTCACATTTAATGGTGATTACGTTGAATAATAAATATTAACTTTAAAGCTGAATAAATTTACTTTATTTTGATGTCAGTTTTATTATTTTATTTTATCCTAACATTTTTATAGAAATGGGGACATTATTTATCAATCAACTTACGTATATATCAATATTAAAGTGATTGATTATATGTTATTTATTTCCATATACAACACTGCGAGTATCAATGCAAACAAAAAATATCAATAGTGATAAGAAGAAAAAAAAAGAAGGATATCTTTATCTTATTTGATTTAGAAGTAACTTCACATATGGAAAGACCTTGATCGAAAAATCAGACTGATGTATATTGATTATGAAAGAGTATATAATATTGTATTTTTTCTGCATGTAGTTTACAGTTGTTCGTGCATCTTTCAGATCTCGAAATATCTCTCGAAAAGATAGGGCAAGTAATATATCTATAATTCAAAACTTATTCACGCACGTGGAAAAATAAATATAACCAAAGTCTATCAATGTTCAATTATTCTCTTTATAAGTTTGAAAGCATTTTTAATATATTTGTTTATTAATAAATCTGATATAAAACATATACAGGATTTTGATAAGTTATTCAATATTTGATATAAAATATATGTGCAATATATTATATTTATTTATAAAATAAAACTTTCTTTCCATTTAACTTTTATTAAGTAGTTACATGTAAAATAACTCTAATAATTTCTATACATTTCAGAAAATTAATGATAAATATTTTACGATATTAATCTGTTATTGTATATGTGTCAAAAATGGTTCCATTATTACTGCTTGTCTCATCGTGCATCTTATTAATGTATTACTATTGGACAAGACTTCATACCTACTGGTTAAGAAAAAACGTTCCTTGTCCTAAATTTTCGTTTTTCGGGAATAATCGAAATGCATCAATACTGAAGATTACAATCGGTGAAAGTCTTCAGACGATATACAGAAAATACGAAGGATATCCGTTCGTCGGTATATACGAGCTCGCAACCCCGGTCCTCTTGTTGAGAGATCCAAAACTAATTAAATGTATCCTCGTGAAAGACTTTGCCTGCTTTCAAAGTAAGTGAACACAAAACTCTCTCCTCTTAAGTTTATTGACTTGTTAAACTCTTTTTTTAATATAAAAGTATTTTTATTCAAACTGTTCCATTAGCTATATTTAGATTTTTGTCATTGCAGTCTAATTAATTTCCCGAAATTAATTCTCTCTGCATTTATTTTTATATAATTACTTCTTTTCTACTTTTATAATTACGATCAAATACAAGTAGCCTTAAATTTTTAAGCGATGAATAATGAAATTTTAATGTGATTTCTGTTGCGTGATTGTGTATTCCAATAAACACAAATACACTTGTTAGTGATTGCCATTATTTATTCATATTTCTATTTAGATCGTGGCATAGTGATAAACGAACACACTGATCCGCTTAGCGCACATTTAATTAATCTCGACGGACCACGATGGCAAATATTGCGCACGAATCTCACATCGGCCTTTACAATCAGCAAAACTCGGCACGTATTTAAATTGATCACAGAAGTGTCAGAACAGTTTAAGGTATCTCATATGCCATTTCTTATACATTATTTTCTATTGGCAAAATATCTGTTTTACACAAGTATCAGAGTTCCTTAAAAAAATGTTAAATATAATTAATAACAAAAAAATATAATAAATACATAAAAAATAACGATTAAACATATCATCGTATTATTACACATCCGTCATATTATTCCTATTCAAAATTTAATTTTTTAAAGAAGAATATGTTACGTTATAAATTCAAACTTGAACTTGTTTTATCAATATATTATATTGCCAATATGTGATAGTACTTTATTTGAATCTTTAAAAAAAAAGAGAAACTTAAAATTTTATTTATAAATCTATATTGTATTATTCAAAGCAAATTCTGCAACAAAATTAAGCCATATTTGACAAAGAGAATATAACAATGTAAATTATCAATTAAAAATATCAAAAAAAATTTTATTTTACTTCTTTAGTAGATGATTAAAAACAATATGCACAACATACTCAAAAGAAAACATCAGACATCTAAAAACAACGTCCATCTTAAAACAAAAGATTTTTTTTCTTATTTTGTCCAAATAAGAAACTAAATAAATTATCCAAAGAAGTCAAGCATATATTCTTTAATTGTAAAATTTTACTAAAATATAAATTAATTTTAAATAACATTACATAAAAATTTTGTAATTATAAGTTAATTTAAAAATTATATCTTGATATAAAATTTACAAAATACAAGCCTTGTTCAAAACTCATTAAATCCACAAAATAAAATTTCTCCAACAAATTCCCAAAATAAATTATTCTAATGTATTGTTTCTACAAACAAACTCTGAATACTTAGACAATACATTCATGCACTATTTGTTAAGTTATAGATCTTGCACTAAACTAATAATAACTGTCTGGTTTAGCAATTTGTAGACCAATATGCAGACAATGAAGATCCTGTCGAATTTCGCAATCTTGCTGCCAAGTTTGGCAGCGAGATCATGGCAAGCTGTTACTTCGGGCTTAAAACTAACACGATACAAAATGATGATTCCGAATTTCAAAAAATGTGTAAAAAGATCATGGATCCATCGTTCAAGATAGCGATTACGAGATATATACGTGATTACATGCCCAAAATATTCAAATGGTCATCGATCAGCTTAGCATCTCAGGATGTAATGTATCAATTTATTAATATTATTACAAGTAATAGCAAGAAAAAATCTGTTTAATTTATAATTTATATTTGTTGCATATCTTTCTTATAAAGGTTACCGCCTACTTTACGGGAATAGTAAAAGAAATAATTACACACAGGCAAGTGAACAACATAACACGAAATGATATTATGCAAATTTTGATAGACTTGAAATGTGAGAAAACAAAGATAGAAGATGCGCTAGCACAAAACAAGGCATCCGAATCTAATGATATAGGTATCAGAAAGAGATCTCACTTTTTGTCTAAGACACTTTTAATCTATGTAGTTTTATAATAATTATATGTAATTAAATTATGTTTATATATAATTAAATATTTATTTATAATATTAATAATATTATAACTTGTGCGTTTTCCGATATTATTTATTATTAACATCTAGAATTACGAGATCA
>NW_021848439.1:886505-905245 GCF_003651465.1 Formica exsecta | reverse complement strand
ATAGAAAATAATTTATTTATATATTTTTTCACATTATTAATTTGCAATCGTATAAAAATATCGATTGTTTTACATGTTTCAGTCATCGATGACAGGCTTATCACAGCCCAGGCTTTTATATTCCTTGTGGCTGGCGATACCCCATCGGGGACTATAAGCTTCACTATGTATGAATTAGCTGCTAATTCTAAGATTCAAGAAAAGTTGTACGACGAAATACGAACTGTCTATGAGAAGCACGGTTGTTTTTCTTACGATATTATATCCGAAATGAAGTATCTCGATTGCGTCGTTCGCGGTAAGTATTCATCCAAATAAAAATTCCAATAATTAAATAGCATAATGTAAATATATTTGCAAAATACAATTATTTCAGTAATAGCTATTAAGATCATTGGTCATCCAGTTATTAGATGTTAATCACTAATCTAAGATAATTCTTAGTTTTAATGTTCACAAATTATTATAAAAATTAAATTTAAAAGATAAGATAAAAGTTGTATTTATCAACAATTTTTTATTAACTTCTATTTAAAATAAACACATTATTCTTTATTACTGTTACAAGCTTTTGTATTATACATATAAAACACAAACAAAAAGAAGTAGAATGACATGGTTTAATATTTAGCACGATTATAAATCCCTCTCATTAAATAAGAATCGTGTTTATATTAATGAAGAGACATTGACGATTTTAAAAAGATGCTACGCTTTTAGAAGCACTTAGGAAGTATCCGCCCACTGGTGTGATACACAGAGTCTGCGGAAAATCATACAAAATTCCCGATTCGGATGTTGTTTTAGAAAAAGGTACAAAAGTTCTCGTGCCTATTTATGCAATTCATCATGATCCGCTTTATTATAAAAATCCAGATACATTCGATCCGGACCGATTTATTGAAAATAAGAAGCTTTATAATGACACATATCTACCTTTTGGTAATGGACCACGAATTTGTATTGGTAATATATTTTGACAAATTAACAAAACATTGAATAATTGAGCAACATTTATGTAAATATATATTATATATATATATATATATATATATATATATATACACACAATATATATATACAAGGTGCCGCATAAGAAAACATCGACCACATTGACCTCACCTTGAAAAGACCACTTAAGGTCAAATCCATATTTTTATCATGTGGCCCTCTCGAAACCATGCAACTTTTGTCTGAAACATTTTTTGATATCTCATTTCGTTTCCGAAAAATATGCCCGCGTCACTATAAATGCCGCACCCTGTATATATATTTTGAAAAATATGCATATTTAGAAATTCTACATATTTTTCAAAACATTGTAATACGACTAGAAAAATTTAATATACTTGCTTTATATTATATAAAGTTATTAACAGTTATTAACAGTACTTTTCGTATAACTTTCTATTTTCATGATAAACAGGAATGAAGCTTGGTTACATTATAACAAAAGTATTTCTCGTTACTCTTATGGCGAATTATAAAGTGGAACTAAGTGAGAAGACTGCTATTCCATTACAGTTTAAACCGACTAGTGTTACGTTGAGAAATAAATCTGGGATATGGTTGAGAATCCGGCGTCGTTTACAAGAATAGAAAACAACTATACAATTAAAATATTAATTAAGCGGAGCATTTCAGCAAAGATATATTGCAATTAAAGAAAAACTGTAATTCAGTATTGTTTACGCCGGAGAAATTTATGTGTGTACGGAAATTTTGATTAACTCAGTTTCAAATAAATAAATTTAAGAAAAAAAGAAAAAAAAGATATATATATATATATATATATATACATGCTATTGAATTTTTGTAAAAAGTATGTAAAGAATTACCCAGCAGTGTTAAAGTGCAAAATTAAGATGTACCGTTTCATAATTTTATAAGATGTAATTATTTACATTAATTATATATCGTATATCTTATATAAAATACGACGATGCTCTTACCTGCATAATAACGATATCATCTTTAACGATATGCATCTTTAACGATTCTGCTCCGATTTAAGCGCATTACGTACTTGTGAGAATGCGATATAAATTTCTATTAAATAATCGCCTTAATATTATTGAGTTGATGTTATAAATATGTACTACTTATGTATAAACGTATCCGTTACATATATTGTATATTTAAATATATATATACACAATATACCGAAATTATTCATGTTAATTTCAATAAAAGTCAATGTATTGTTTTGGGAGAAAGACGAAAAGCTTATTGAAATTTATTTTATTATTATTTTTGATATATTTACTTAAATAAATATATAAATATCAGAATGACTGATTATATGCTATTTATTCACATACACAGTGCAGATATCAATATAAATAAAAAATATCAATGGTAAATAAAAAGAGAAAGAAGGGGGGAATATCTTCACTTTATATGATTAAAAAGAAGTTACTTTTGTAGGTGTCCTTGATCCAAAAACCAGTCTTGCATATATTGGTTTTGCAAGAGTATATAATACTGCATTTCTCTGCATGTAGCTTGCAGTTGTTCGCGTACCTCTCGGATCTCAAAATATTTTTAAGAGACGGACAAGCAATATATTTATAATTCAAAACTTATTGCACGTAGAAAAATAAGTGTAAACTGTAAACAAAGCATATCAATGTTTAACTATTCTCAATGTAAGTTAGAAAGTATTTTTAACATATTTGTCTATTTTCAAATCTGATATAAAACGTATACATGATTGATTCAATATTTGACAAAATATATAGTTCTATAATAACATATGTGTACGCAATATTGTTCATTTATAAAATAAAATTTTGATTCTATATTTAACTCTTTTTAATAAATTGTTACTTGTAAAATTAATCTAATAATTTTCATTTCAGAAACTTTAATGGTAAATATTTTACGGTATTAATCCGTTACTGTAAAAAATGATTTTGTTATTGCTGCTAGTTTCCTTATGCATCTTACTACTATATTACTACTGGACGAGACTTTATACATACTGGTTAAGAAGAAACGTACCTTGTCTTAAATTTTCGTTTTTCGGAAATAGCCGAAATGCATCGATGCTGAAGATTACAGTCGCTGAAAGTCTTCAGATGATATATAAAGAGTACGAAGGATATCCGTTCGTCGGTATATACGAGCTCGCAACACCGGTCCTCCTGTTGAGAGATCCAAAACTAATTAAATGTATCCTCGTGAAAGACTTTGCCTGCTTTCAAAGTAAGTGAACACAAAACTCTCTCCTCTTAAGTTTATTGACTTGTTAAACTCTTTCTTTAATATAAAAGTGTTTTTATTCAAACTGTTCTGTTAGCTATATTTGGACTTTTGTCATTGCAGTCTAATTAATTTCCCGAAATTAATTCTCTCTGCATTTATTTTTATATAATTATTTCTTTTCTACTCTTATAATTACGATCAAATACAAGTAGGCTTAAATTTTTAAGCGATGAATAATGAGATTTTAATGCAATTTCTGTTACGTGATTGTATTCCAATAAACACAATTACACTTGTTAGTGATTGCCATTATTTATTCATATTCTATTTAGGTCGTGGCATAGCGATAAACGAACACGCTGATCCGCTTAGCGCACATTTAATTAATCTCGACGGGCAACGGTGGCGAAAATTGCGCACGAAGCTCACATCGGCCTTTACAACAAGCAAAACTCGACACGTGTTTGAATTGATCAAAGAAGTGTCAGAAAAGTTTAAGGTATCTCATATGTTATTCTTTATACATTATTTTCTATTGGCAAAATATTTTTAGCAAAATATCTCTGTTTTTAAGTATCAAAGTTCCTTGAAAAAATATAAAACATAATTAATAATAAAAAAATATATAATAAATATATAATAAATAAGGTGGAAAAATAACGATTATACGTGTCATCATATTATTACACATCCGTACACATTATTTATATTAAAAACATAAATTTTTAAAGAGGAATATGTTACGTGATAAATTCAAACTTGAACTTCTTTCTTAATATATTATATTAATAATAAATAATAATTATTTATTTAAATCTTTAGAAGAAATATAAAAGGAACTTAAAATTTAATCTGTAAATCTATATTATTATTCAAAACAAATTCTGGAATAAAACTAAACTATATTTGCCAAAGAGTATAACAATATAGCAAATTATAAGTTAAAAATTTCAAAAAAACTTTTAATTTGGTTTTTTTAGTAGATAATTTAAAACAATGTGCACAACATATTCAAGAGAAAACAATATTAGGCACCATATTAAAAACAGCAATCATCTCGAATCAAAAGTTTCCTCTTTTTCTTATTCTCTCTAATTATAGAAACTAAATAATTTATCTAAAGTAGTCGAGCGTTTGCTTTAATTGTAAAAAGATTTTACTTGAATACATATTAATTCCAGATATATAACATTCAATAAAAATTTTGTAATTATAAACTAATTTAAAATACATCTGCGGTATTAATTTACAAAATACAAAGCGTCTTCGGAACTCATTAAATGCACAAAATAAAAACCTTTCAAAATATTTCCAAAATAAATTATTTTAATGCATTGTTCCTACAAACAAACTCTAAATGCTAACAATAAGACGATATATTCATGCTGTATTTGTCAAGTTATAGATCTTGCACTAAACTAATAAAGTCATCTGGTTTAGCAATTTGTAGACCAATATGCAAACAATGAAGAGCCTGTCGAAATTCGAAATCTTACTGCCAAGTTTACCAGTGAGATCATTGCAACCTGTTTTTTCGGACTCAAAATTAACACGATACAAAATGGTGATTCCGAATTTCGGAAAATATGCAAAAAGGTCGTGGATCCGTCGTTAGAGATAGCAATGAAGAGATACATACGCGATTACATGCCCGGAATATTTAAATGGTTATCGGTCTGCTTAACACCTCGAGATGTAACGTATCAATTTATTAATATTATTATAAGTAAATAGCAAGAAAGAAAGATCTGTTTTAATTTATATAATTTATGTTTGTTTCATCTCTTTCTTATAAAGGTTACCGCCTACTTCACGAAGATAGTAAAAGAAATAATTACACACAGGCAAATGAACAATATAACACGTAATGATATTATGCAAACTTTGATAGACTTAAAATATAAGAAATCAAAGATGGAAAATGCGCTAGCACAAAACGAGACATCCGAATCTAATGATATAGGTATTAAAAAAACATCTTATTTTTTTGTCTAAGATCCTTTTATTCAGAGTAGTTTTATATATAATTATATATGATTATGTTTATATATAATTAAATATTCATTTATAATATTAATAATATTATAACTTGGGCGTTTTCCGATGTTATTTATTATTAACATCTAGAATAATATCTATAATTAACTGTGTCTATTTATGTATCCATAACGATGTTAGAAAAAAAGTGAAGTTTTTATAAGTCCAATTTGCAATCGATCATTTTACATGTTTCAGTCATCGATGACATGGTCATTGCAGCTCAGTCTTTTATATTTTTTCTGGCTGGCTTTGAAACCTCATCAACGACTATGAGCTTCACTATGTATGAGTTGGCTGCTAATCCTAAGATTCAAGAAAAGTTGTACGACGAAATACGAGCCGCCTACGAAAAGCATGGCTATTTCTCTTACGATATTATATCCGAAATGAAGTATCTCGATTGCGTCGTTCGCGGTAAGTATTCATCCGAAAAATTCCGATGATTAAATAGCATAATGTAAATATGCTCGCAAAATTCAATTACTTCAGTAACAATTAGTAAGATCACTCAGTTATTAGCGATTGACTACTAATCTAAGATAATTCTCAGTTTCAATGTCCACAAATTCTTTTATAAAAATTATTGCAAAAGGTAAAAGAAGAACTGTGTCAACAATTTTTTATTTACTTTTATTTAAAATAACCACGTTGTTTTTTATTACTGTTGCAAGTTTCGTGTATTATAAAAAACACAGACGAGAAGAAGTAGAATAGCATGCATGAATTTATATTTAGGTTACAAATTATTATATAATAATTTATAACCTAAGTTTATATTAAGGAAGAAATATTGACGATTTTAAAAAGATGTTTTTAACACTTTTAGAAACACTTAGAAAGTATCCGCCCGTTGGTGCGACACAAAGAATCTGCGCAGAATCGTACAAAATTCCCGATTCGGATGTTGTTTTAGAAAAAGGTACAAAAGTTCTCGTACCTATTTATGCAATCCATCATGATCCGCTTTTTTATAAAAATCCAAATGTATTCGATCCGGACCGATTTATTGATGAAAATAAGAAGCTTCATGATAATGACACATACCTACCTTTCGGCAATGGACCACGAATCTGTATTGGTAATATATTTAAACAAATTAATAAAATATTTAATAATTGAGCAATATTTATATAAATATATGTATATAGCAAGATGTATATGTACATATGTACATATACATTCATATTTTTTAAAACATTGTAATACTACTAAAAAAAATTCAATATATATTCACTTTATATTATATAAAGTTATTAATAGTGCATACTTTTCATATAACTTTTTATTTTCATTGTAAATAGGAATGAAGTTTGCTTATGTCCAAACAAAAGTAGGTATCGTTACTCTTATGGCGAATTATAAAGTGGAACTAAGTGAGAAGACTGCTATTCCATTACAGTTTGAACCGACTAGTCTTACGTTGGCAAGTAAATCTGGAATATGGTTGAGAATTCGTCGTCGTTTACAAGAATAAAAAACTGTATTATTAAAATAATTAATAAAAATATCTTGAGAGATTAATGAAGAGCTGTTATTCAGTATTCACGCCGGAGTAATTTATGTATATACAGGAATTTTAATTAACTCAGCTTTAAATAAATAAATAAATATACATATATATCTACATACGTACTTAATATTTGAACTGTCAAATACGTTGCTCAGCCATGACAGGCTTTTATTGATATAAAGTAATGCACAGCACAGTGTCGAGATAACCAATCAACATCGCGGAAAAGAGGCAACAATACTTATGAGTATCGGTTTAACATCCCTTTTTTAAGAGTGGACAAAATACTTCAGGTTTATAATTAATATATGTATACAATAACTTTATTATTGTTTATAATATTTTCATATTGGCACATTTATTTATAAAACATCGATTTTATTTGCTTGTGATGTATCATTATTTAATGTAATATGAATTATAAGAATTGGCTGTTTTCGAGAACGCTGCGAACTTTCGACAAGTTATCGTTCATTTTTGTCAATTTTTTTGTTGTATAGGCTAAATGCTTGCTTATGTCGAGTCCACGTTGTTCGGCAAAAGCTTTTATCTGTAACAAATTATTTCAAATTTGCAATTAGCTATCACATAGAAAAACAATATTATATTATTTTACCTTTTCAATGTGATCTTCTCCAGTACTCCTCATAATAATGTAGTCCAGACTATATTGGTCATATTTGCTATTATAAAATATATATTATTTAAAATTGCTTTAAAATGATTATTAAACGTAGTTTTTTGTTATGTCTATCTCTGAGCAGAAAATATTATTTATACATGTAAATATTTTGTTTTGTATATGTGCAATTATATCATGCAGCACAGTAAAACATGTATTTCTCAAAAAGAAGAAGACAAAGCATACATTTAAAGAATATTGATTACACGAAAAGAAAAGTTGCTTACTCTGCGACAATCTGGTCGAAATGTTTTATGAAGAAATCAATCGCCTTATCTACATTTAGCAGATTGTCAAGCATATTTTTAAAGAGATGATAATATTTATTTCTTTCCTTTACAAAGTTTAAGTGCTTTTCGATGATGTCCAAATTTTCCGAACAACCAAGGAACGTAAGATGACTCGTTGATGTTTCATTTCCTCTCTGCAGAAATTGATTCCAGATAGATTCATTAGCTTGTATCAAGCCAAAGCAGATAAATTCTTCAGATGAAATTCTAATACGAAATTAAAATGAAAATATTTAAGATTTGTTTAAGCAATTCTTTTATTAAATACATAAAAAATCGTGCATTAAATATGACTTTTATTTCGTTTTATTTTTCGTAGTAAAATGTGATGCGTCGACAATGAAAGTTATTAATCTGATATAATCTTTTTAAAAAACATTTGATGTTATGTATCATTTCGGACATAAGCTTATCTTATTTTGATTAAACAAAAGTAATAATCCAAAAATTAACATTTTATTTTATAAACTAATTGTTTTCGTGTTATAGAGAAAATCAGTATTATTGTACTATCTACTCTAATTTAATGATGTTTGAGATAAAATCAAATTTGTTAAATTTATTTGTCATATTTATATGTCTTATTGTTAGTAATAATAGAACTCACTTGTTTGCAATTGGATCTTCCACATATGCAAGTAATTTAGCGGTAGCTTTTTCTCGACATTTCGGATGTGTGTTATATAAACAAGCAATGTTACTGAAGTCTGACCTAATTTTTATAGTCATAAAATCGTCATCAGGATGGTCATCGAAACCGATACTTTCAAATAGTTTATGCGTCAAGTTGAAGAAATATGGCTTAAAAACATTTTATAATGATCAAGCAATGCGCAGATTAAAAATGCGGGAACTTAGAATTTGAGAGATAGATTAGTTTTCTTTTTGATAATTGCTTTAATTAATGGATATTTGATTTGTGAAAATCAATCACAAAATTAGAAAATATTAATATTTATTTTTTCTTGATATTTTAATATTTTAAATATTTTAATTTTTTTTTTCTCTATCTTTTTTTTATTTTTTCTTTCTATTAGGTTTTAATTTACCTAATTAATCACTTTTAATAATATTGTAATAAATTGTGTAAAACGTATCTTACTTTAACGATCGCGACTCCTTGAAGCATCGACAGATAATCAAATATTTCGGATTTAATGATTCGGAATGCTGTATACCATGGGATAGGATCAATTTCGCGTGACAAATACTTTATAACGTCGACAAAAGTAATAGAATCAAGCTGTTCGATCACCATCAAGTAGTGAGCGTCATCGATGATTTGTGCACGATTCAAAATTGGAATTTTGTCGTAATCGTCGGAATTAAGGAAAGCAGCGATTCGTTTCCAATTGGTTACATCATAATTTACGCGATAATAACCTGTTTAGGATAAGAGAACGGCTAAATATATAATGTACATGTAGTGGAGTAAATTTCAATATTTCAGAATTTGCTATCGCACAAATATTGAATAAATTCTTTAATTGTATATTTTATATCGCGACGATGATTACCTGTTAACTGCTTATTTACAATAATCCAGTCATTAACATCCACTCCTTCGATCTTTACACTCTCATCCTGAGGTTTTAACCAATGAGTGGCCAGCGTTGATGAAGAATTCGGGTTACTTTGCGTCATATAGTTCAACGGAATCCACCACGCGTCGTTTCTTTCAGTATCATTGAATTTTGAGATTTTAACTCTCTTATATTGCGTCGCCTTAATTTCACCTGTATCATAATCTCGATCTATTGTCACGATAGGATACGCTGTCTGATTGAACCAAGTGTCCATCACTTCTTTTACTTTAAAGTCATTGTGCGGTACGTCTGACTCATCGAGAGCATCTTGTAATGCTTTCCATAAATCATCTGGCGTGGCACTGCTATATTCACTGAAAATCAAGAATGTACACAATATATAAGCATAATTGATAATGATAATTAAAAGATTCTCTGTTTATTTTTGTAAATGCAGTCTAATACATTTCTTCAAAGCTTAAGAAAATTAATACACATAAATTAAATTCTTTTTAGCTTTAAAATTAATTTAAAAAAACACATGTTTAACATATTTTAAAAATCAGCTAAATTTTTCAATCAGAGGCATATCTACGATTAAATACGCAAAATCAGTTTAATGTTAATCGAACATACGCGGTAAAGTTGCTGACACTTTCTCACATCTGTTAACATATAGATTTTCTGTTATTTAAAAAGTTAATAGTAATAAAAAATTTCAAAAAAATTGTACTAACTGTGCTTGAAGATATTTTATCAAACCTTCTCGAAATACGTCTTCTCCCAAGACATGCGATATCATTCGCAATAGAACAGCAGCTAAAAAATGAGAAACAGAATTTATAATTATTATTTGCAAATAAATATAAACAATCACGCAATATAAAAAATATAATGTTTATTTTGATTTACATTAATTCTGAAACGTACTATTATGCTTTTAATCCGCATGTTTTAAAGAAAATAAATGTAAATTATTATATGAAAATTGACTTGATATTTTTTAATAGTCTTAACATATTAATTTGGCATCTTTTTCTATCTTTTATTGTAAATAAATTATTTTTCGTTTGTAAAAGATATTATTATAGTTATTTTATAACAACTACCCAATTCTTCAACTAGATATTTAACAATACCATTATATGCATATAATTAAATAAATATATTTTAAAAATGTCTTACATTTTACGTACGTGTTGCTAGAGTAAGCGTCATAGACATCTAAGTGATTAGTAATGTTTATGTTGATCGGCTCAGAGTGGAAAGAATCCATAAGCAATTGTGATTGTTCATCTTCCACCACAAAAAAGTCCATCAGTCGCCATTCTTTGATAAACTGAGAAGAACAATCTCGTTAAAAAATTAATGCAATATATTTTGATCGTGCAGTCTACCTATACCTTGTCTGTAATATAGTACTTCATGTAATTCGATATGCCCTCACTCAACCAAAGATAATTCCACCAAGCCGGGCTGACTAGATTTCCAAACCATTGATGCGCCAACTCGTGAGTGATTGTCATAGTATTGCTAAATTTCGAGAGTAAACTCTCGTCTTCAAGAAGTACATATTGCCTTAAAATTTTCGGATATTTATACATTAGAAAGACGATTATATGATATATATATATATAATATACATATAATATTGTATTGCGATATAGTAAATCGACAAATATAATTTTTAGAGGACATTTTGCAATGCTCATATACTTGTAGATATCGAGAGAAGATCTACGTAAAGAAATAATTTTTATTATTAATTTTTATTATTATCTTAGTTTTTAAGGGATAATTAATTATTTTCTCTGACGAGTATAAGAGATACGCTTGTGTACTCACGCATAGGCGATCATGCCCCAGTTTTCGGTGGCACGGCTCGAATATTGGGGAACGGCGACGTGATCCATTTTCGGCACGTGAACAGTGCTGTTGGTGAATCTTTCGAGCTCGCGCGTTGCCTTCTCGGCGATATCGAGAGGATACGCGGCGTAACGAAGAAGATGCCTCGGACCCCATATTTTCATGGTACCGTCCAGATTGGAGACATAATCGTAATCGGCGATCACGAATCCCAGCAGATTGGTGGACATGATGGGCGTCGTTTCGAAGTATGTCCACAATTTTCCGTCGATCGGATCGACTTCCGACCGTGCGGATGGCATGTTAGATAACGCCGTATAATTAGGATAGTGCTTTATGGAAAATTTGAAGGTCGCTTTTATGGCGGGCTCGTCCCAGCACGGAAACGCCTGTCGCGCGGAGACCGGTTGCAAATGCGTTGCTGCCAACCATCTGTAAATTCATTGTAATTTACTTCAACGCGCGAATAATCATCGCGTGGAAGCATTAGATCGTTGTAAACGTTCGCCATCGTAATTCAATAATTAGGGCAATTGAGACAGTTAAAAAGATGATATATCATGCTCTCCTATTAATTTTATTTACATTTATTTATTTTATAATATACTTATATTATATATTTATATTATATTATATAAATATAATATATTTATATTATAATATATTATATTTATATGTTACATCTCTCTCCTCTATTAACTTTATTCGTACGTATAAATCTCTTATTAACAATTACTTACACTTTGTGACCTTCGTTATCAGTATAGAAACTTCTGTAGAATCCACGCGTATATCCGATCACACCCGCGAATTTCAGATATAGCTTGTAAGTTCCAGGATCCAATCGCTCCTCGAATCGTATAGTCAAAATTTGCGTGTCATAGTTATATTCATGTTCCTTTGGAACATAATTCTGTGTAGCATTTATATCGTCATCCCCTTTGCGAGTCAGTCTCGTCAGCGATTCGTCTATCGTCAGTTTTACGGTGTGTAACGCGATCGTGTTTGTCGGTTTGCGCACCTCGATATCGATATTCATTTCACCCTCGGAGGTGAAGTTATCTTCCACGATATGCGGTATTAATTTTATGTCGTAATGAATCGGTACAACTTGTTTTGGTAGCCGATACATATTTTCCTCTACTACTATATTATTCACTGCTTCATCATCTTGAAAAGGGACGCTCTGGCCTGCTACGAAGAATAGGGCTATCGTTAACAGACTCTTGATAACAGCCATAACGTGACGAGCTAAATTATACAACTATGTACTTATGCGCTTCGTTCAGCAAGACTGATGCAAAGCTTCTCACACACGATATTCGGAATATTTATATGTCATATTTATAAAAAAGACTCTCTAAAACATTATCTAAAAAAAAATTTTATCGCTTATGACGTGCTACTATAGTTTCATAGGTCATCAAGTTTGCTATTTTCTTAGTAATGTATGCTTTTTAACATGTCTTAATCAGCATATTTTGAGATAATAATAGAAAAATAACAAAAAGCAAGACTGATGTACATTTAGTAAAACTGATACAAAACAATATTCCTGCACACGATGACATATCTCGGTATTTTAATATTTTCATAAAATGATATCTTTTAACGATGATATAATATCACCATATTGATAACATCACATACATATGATGATTCATAAATAGTTAACGATTGATAAATAATTTAAACTCCTACACATACAATTCAAAATTGCATCACGTGTGATAGAACACATTATATACATTGTATATATATTATATATATTTCCATAAAATATAATAATACAATTTATATTTCATTAAATAAATTTTTGATAAGATTGTTTTTTTTTTCGCGTAGAACTTATTTCACAACGATCATTTTATTCCAATGTTTCTCTCTATTTCAAGAATTCTTGTATTATAAATAAAATCAGAAATAAATAGAGCATTCATAGGGAAAGTACGCGTAAGTCGCATAAATGTTTGAAAGGAATGTAAACGACTTCCTCCCTTCTCTTCTTCCAATTCTCTGTACCATCTGTTTCTCGTCCGTGGAGATTGACGTTTCAAGGAGATGAATATGAAAGGAAAATCTATTTTCATTGGCAACACATTGCTTTGATAGATATGTGTCTAAATCTTAAAGTAATATTTACACATTCGATAATCTATTAATATCAAAAATGTGGATCTGCTTCTCAGCTGTGTTGTTTTAAATTATATATAAGGAATGCAGAACAAAACCGCGAAATGTTTACTAGTGTGACGACGTTTCTGTGTCCTTTTATGTCAAATCAAATGAGTCGAAGCGACTTGTTGTCGAACTGTCAAGTTCGCGGCTCCGGAACGTAGTCGACCAGCGAGCGAGGATGAGTATGCAGTTCTTCAGTGAAAAAAAAAAACTGAGTGCATCGATCAATGATTTATAGCGTGACAGCGCAAACGAAGTGAAAGTTAGAGTTGTTTATCTAAATATGCAAAACATTCGCGCTGCAATATATAAAAATACACAAAAATCTAATATATATATGTGTCACAGAATTAATAATATATCAAAACTTTTAATAAATTAATTACATATCTCTCCGTGTCTTTTGTTTCAATTACTTAAACTTCTTCCTATTATTGCATGCTAACATTAATGCAAAATAAAAATGTAAGAATATCTTGTAATCTTAAACAAAAAATTTATAATTCTTATAAAACTCAGAGAGAAAAGAGGCAGATTTTATAAAATCAAGAACAGAATTAAAAAAAAAAAATAAAATAAAATAAAAAACTAACATATAAAATGCAAATCAAACGCGATAAAAAGATGCAATAAAATTCTTAAAAGAATATATAATTGCATCCAGAAAATATTTTTTTCTACCTCATTTCTCTGTTCTTAAAATTCTCAGAAATATATAAAATATATTTCTACAACTTTTATACATGTGCAATATTTTTGAAACTACAATAAAAATTAAATCGTGATTGTGTAACAGAAAGTGTTTTAAATGGCGAAAAATTGAAACAGTACTGTTGAAACAGCAAGTTGTTAAGAAGTGAACTACGCTAAACAGCTGTGCGAGGTGTGAATGGTTTGTATATGTATTTAAGCTCACATATAATCGGTGCAAACATGAACATCATCTTTTCTGAGTGCTCCTTTGTGCGGCTAAGAGTGTATGTTCGTAAGACAGATTTAAAAATAGACCTCGATGCGATCAAACAAAGGAATGCAGAACAAAACCGCGAAATGTTTACTAGTGTGACGACGTTTCTGTGTCCTTTTATGTCAAATCAAATGAGTCGAAGCGACTTGTTGTCGAACTGTCAAGTTTGCGGCTCCGGAACGTAGTCGACCAGCGAGCGAGGATGAGTACGCAGTTCTTCAGTGAAAAAAAAAACTGAGTGCATCGATCAATGATTTATAGCGTGACAGCGCAAACGAAGTGAAAGTTAGAGTTGTTTATCTAAATATGCAAAACATTCGCGCTGCAATATATAAAAATACACAAAAATCTAATATATATATGTGTCACAGAATTAATAATATATCAAAACTTTTAATAAATTAATTACATATCTCTCCGTGTCTTTTGTTTCAATTACTTAAACTTCTTCCTATTATTGCATGCTAACATTAATGCAAAATAAAAATGTAAGAATATCTTGTAATCTTAAACAAAAAATTTATAATTCTTATAAAACTCAGAGAGAAAAGAGGCAGATTTTATAAAATCAAGAACAGAATTAAAAAAAAAAAATAAAATAAAATAAAAAACTAACATATAAAATGCAAATCAAACGCGATAAAAAGATGCAATAAAATTCTTAAAAGAATATATAATTGCATCCAGAAAATATTTTTTTCTACCTCATTTCTCTGTTCTTAAAATTCTCAGAAATATATAAAATATATTTCTACAACTTTTATACATGTGCAATATTTTTGAAACTACAATAAAAATTAAATCGTGATTGTGTAACAGAAAGTGTTTTAAATGGCGAAAAATTGAAACAGTACTGTTGAAACAGCAAGTTGTTAAGAAGTGAACTACGCTAAACAGCTGTGCGAGGTGTGAATGGTTTGTATATGTATTTAAGCTCACATATAATCGGTGCAAACATGAACATCATCTTTTCTGAGTGCTCCTTTGTGCGGCTAAGAGTGTATGTTCGTAAGACAGATTTAAAAATAGACCTCGATGCGATCAAACAATCGCAACTGCATTATGCTATGGCAATGAATCGATGACATTGAATCGATATTCGATGCAAACGATTCAGTCTAACAATTAAATTAATATAAACCAACTCACGTATATTTGAAAATTATTAAAAATTGTGTCACAGAATGAAGATTAAAAAAGTCATTAATTGTATCACTCTTTCATATGAGATAAAAAGTTATATAAATTATTATTTATATTATAAATTATAAATTATGTTTATTATAGAAACTATGTTTTTACAGAAAAGATATTTTTTGAAACCTGTGCATCAGAAAGAAGTTGAAAATGCTTGGTACTGTAACGGTGTTACTAGATCCCTTCTTGCTTATCGGACTTCTTCTGGGTAGCCTGTACTTTTATCTTAGGGCGACTTTTGATTTTTGGCAATGTCGCGGTGTACCATTCAAAAAGCCAACCGTGCTCGTCGGAAACTTCGGTCCTCTGCTCCTATTCCGAAAATCACAACCGGAAGGTGTCAAAGAGATGTACCAATGGTTCAAGGACGAGAAGTTCTTCGGCGCGTTCCGCGTAAGATCCCCTGTATTGATTTTACGCGATCCCGATCTGGTGAAAAGTGTATTCGTCAAGGATTTTGCCTGCTTCACGAATCGCGGAATTCCAATCAATAACGCTCAGGTACTGACGCATAACTCTACTATCTTTCTCTTTTTTTTTCAGATGAAAAACAGATGATTTTTAGATTATCTAATTATATTAATTAAACATTTATAAATAATAACACATAAAAAATTTCGACGTCAAAATTTTAATCCCGTTTTAATCAGGATCCGCTCTCCGGCCACCTGTTCAACCTCGAAGGGCGCAAGTGGAAGGGCCTCAGGTCGAAATTGACGCCCGCGTTCTCGTCGGGCAAACTGAAGCGGATGTTCTATCTATTGGTGGAATGCTGCGAGGAGCTGCAGAGGCTCATCGACGCGAGTTGCCACGCTGATCGTAGTACGATCGAGGTGCGGGAACTCGCAGCAAAATTCATCATTGACGTCATCGGCAGCTGCGCTTTCGGCATACAGATAAACGCCCTCACCGACGAGGAGTCCGAGTTTCATCGGGCGGCGAAGAAGCTCTCGAAGCCGAGTTACAAGGCGACTCTCTGGAGGATGCTGCGAACTGCCATGCCAAGGTTGTACAGGCTGCTGGGTGTGCAGGTCATCGATCCGAGCGTCACCAGATTCTTCAAGGACGTCGTGTCGCAGATGATCGAACAGAGGGAGAAAACTGGCGCGCGAAGACACGATTTCATGGACCTGCTGGTCGAGCTGAAGAACAAAGGCGTTTTGGAGAACGAAACCGGCGCGCAAGTCTGTAACAACGAGGACGCTCAAGCAGCGGAGGAAATTGGTAAATTGAACTAGAATGCAAGAGAGAAAAAGCACAGTGTTTTTTTTATTCGCACAGGCTAAAAATAAACTGTTATTTTTATAGAATTAGACGACAATGCTATTGCGGCGCAAGCGTTCGGCTTCTTCGCCGCTGGTTACGAAACCTCTTCGAACACAATTGCGTTCTGTCTCCACGAATTAGCTTTGAATCAGGAAATTCAAGAAAGAACCAGACGAGAGATACACGATGCCATAGAAGCGCGAGATAATAAATTAACTTATGATGCTGTACAAGAGATGAAGTATCTCGATATGGTAATATTAGGTACGCACTGTAATACAACACAATTCAACGATAAATCATATATCACATATATTACACCATGTATCATCACACTATAATTACGAGAAGTTTGCGATTAAAATTATAAGAAAGGCTATTTTAATTTTTAGTTTTTAAAAAAGATCAAGTTTGATAAATGATAAATTACGTTGATCTAATCCTTTTTATAACGTTAATCTTTAATTTCCTCAAAGTTGTAACATACATTTTTCTGAGACCAAGATCGTATTACGTATAAAAAAACTAATGAAGAAATGACTATCGTTTTTCTTGAGTTTTGTTTTGTTGTTTATAATTACATTTATCAAAAAGATTTAATTTACATTTACGTCGAAACACAAATTTTGATTACTAGTAATAAAATTCAAATCGAAATACATTCACCATAAAAATTATAGCAATAAAAAAAATTGGATGAAATTGTTATTACAAGCATAAAAAAAATGTGTGTATAGAAACTCTCAGAAAATATCCGCCAGCCCCATTGATATCTCGGAAGTGCGAGTATAATTATCAGATACCGAATAGCAAAGTGGAACTGCCAGCCGGTATGCGGGTGATTATACCGATTTACGGCTTTCATCACGATCCAAATTATTATCCCGATCCGACAAAATTCGACCCTGAGAGATTTACGGAAGAGAATAAACGCGCGAGACACCCTTACACTTATCTTCCATTTGGAGAAGGGCCACGAAATTGCATAGGTATCGATTTTTATTTATTTAGTCTCTCTGTGATACTTTCTTTTTATTGCAATATTAAATCGAATTTTTTAACTGTATTTATGTAAAAAAAAAAATGCCGGCTTTTCCAAAAATTTTCTGTGTATATTCAGCTTTTGATACATTTTGTGCTGTTGCGTTTGTGTGTGAAGATATCTATTTTTTATTTCTTCTCTCTTAAAAATAAAAACTATGTAGCAAATTGTCAGCGAACGCATAAATTTGGAGCGTCATAAATAAAAACGAATAAATGCGTTTAAGCAACTTTTATACAACGGAGTTCATACAATTTAAATTTTTCCGTAGAATGGCTATAAATGCTAATAGGGTGAATTAAGCAAACAGCTTATCCGGAATTTATAATCTGCTGACTCAACGTTGTTACGTCACGCGTTATTTCGCTCGTATGAACCAAAAAAGCCTGATTATAGTCGACGCTCGAAAACAGTGACAGAATGATTTGTCGTGTCGATAAGAAATCATATTTATAGAATTTGCAAATGTAATCTCGCGCTTATCGATTACATAGATTTTCTTTAGCTTATCTCTGTTTGCCATAATTTATCTTTATCATTTCCAAAAGCAAAACAATACTGAATTACTTAGCATAGTTTAACTAGCATTTAACTCATTATATCTTCTACTAATCATTAATTTAATTAACTTAATATTCAATTACAATAATTGACAAATAAAATATTATATATAATAATTGACACAGATAAGAAAACATATTTTTGGAAATTGCAAAATATATGCGGAACTTATTCGGTAATTTGTTTAACAAATATTTATTTTCGAAACCAAGACGCAAAGTTGCTTGAGCGTGCAAATTTATGCGATTATGGAGAATAACAACTGTAATAATATACTGTACTTTCTACAAAAAAAAAAATATTCGTTATAATTTGATAAGCTTATCTCGAAACCGTTATTAAATCAGTCGTCATTAAGTAACTGATACGTCATAATCGCTGAGACGACGTAATTTGATGATTTTGCAA
>NW_021848439.1:876114-886457 GCF_003651465.1 Formica exsecta | reverse complement strand
GATTCGCGTTGCTGCAAATCAAGATGGGGATAATATCGTTCCTCAAGAATCACCGAGTCGAAATATGCGAAAGATCGATTGTGCCGATAAAATTTAGCAGACGGAGTCTTGTGACCACGAGCGAGAGGGGATTTTGGCTTGCCATCACTCCATCCTCCTAGATCTGTAGAGATCTCTACTTAAAAAAAAAAAAATGTTTTAATTAATATGTGATTAAACATTAAATGTATACGTGTAATCGCAATCACAAATATATCATATTTAATAATATACGTATTTAATTGGCGGCAAAGATAGAACATCAGCTCTTGTTTCCTCGCCTGTGTTGTTTTGTATATAAGTTGCATAATTAAAATTACACCGCAGAATTAGAAGCGTCTTAAAAAAAGAATTTAATTAATTAAGAGCTTATATTTTTATATTGTACTTTGTTCACACTGGAATCTATTATATCAATTTAGTTATATGTGTATAACTTTAATAATCGCTTTTAGGGATTTATGCACACGCATAAATAATAACTCTTAATATGATGTATGTGAAAAATTACTTTAATCGAAAGAATAATAAATATGTGTATGTGTAAAAGCGTTTCTCTTTTATATATATAAATTATAATAAAATAAATAATAAAATAATAAATAAAATTTGTTTTTATTTCTTTTATTTACATACGTATGTATAAACGAAAGGACCCTATCGGTGGTATGTGCGCGTCGAAGGAGAGCGGACGTTACTCCGCAATCCTACGCACACCATAAATTGAATCGGCCGTAATCAAATAAGGCTCCGTTGTCGTCAGCTGATCGGAGCGCGCGGCACGTAGCGACTGCGCGCTTCGCTTGTTAAAGGCACTACACACTACACAACACACAACGGATGAGTTAACAACCACCACCACTATTCTCCTCAGTGCCGTCCTCAGTTCCTCCGGCTGTTTACTCGTCGTAAATCCGTGCGTTGACCGATCGTAATAACAGTATTCGCGAGTCAGTGCACTCGCGACTCGCGGCTCGTAAAACCCATATAGAAATATTTTTTTAGAAGATTGAAATCAGGTATTCTCTCGATTATCCCCCCGCAAAATGGAAAAGGAGCGCTAGACGAGGACGACCTTACAGAAAGAGAGAGAGAGAGAGAGGGGGGACGCTTGTGAGAAGCACCTGTCAACGAGAGACGCTTCTTCAGGAATAATGCCACGGTGAGCTAAGAGTCTCTTCCGGTCGCGAAAGCGATAACTTGGCCCTTTAAACGCTTCTCCCATTCTTATCGCGTTAATATTACATACATTACTGGCGGACCAGTAGCGTACACGTCGTCGCCAGCGTTTACGCGAATCCCCAGAGATCTGTTCTGCCTGTCCGAGAGAGAGAGAGAGAGAGAGAGAGAGAGAGAGAGAAAGAGAGATATCCGCGAGATGATGTTTATATAGAATGGAGCAACGAGATTGAGAAATGCATAATAGTCGATAGATGGTCTCCTGGGACATGTTCTCCTGGAGATCGGAGCGATCGTCCACCTCGATAATTGTTGTATATTATCGCATCTTTGTTTAATGTAGGTTAGAGTGATTTGCATTGTACTTTGCTGCTTTTTATTCGGGTATCGAATGTACATCCGTGTATGCGCATCGCGTATCCTGCAATTTATCTCAAAATGTGATCTGTCAACGATGTAACTGTCAACGATACGTATTAAAGATGGTCTTTTCTCTGAGATTTTAGATGTCACACTACAGTAGAAACACCTACAATCAAAGGACTGCGGTGATTGACCATGAAAGACAATTTCAAGAAGATCTGGAACGGGCCCAAGCCCTCAGTTTGGAAAGCTTGGCTTTAGAGAAATTTAGATTGGAAAAGTTACGCTCGGAGTTCAGTAATGTGGAGCAATCTAAATGCTTTACGCAGAATAATGTGTGTAATACAAATAGTGCAACGTCAGAGACAGACAGTTCGCAGGGAGAAAGGTAAAGAGATTTTTTATATTCTTTTAATATTATATAAATTTAATTATGCTTAATAACGTGTTTATTTGATTTATGATACTTTAATTTCTTTTATCTCTAAAAGTTTTACTTCATTCTGAACAAGAATGATTAAATAATCTAACATTTAATGTTTAACAGTTCCCAATGCAGAAGTCGACCAAGACCCGGATCCATTAATACAAATCAAAAGAATACTGTAATATTAGCACCACCGCCTCCAATACCATGTAGAAGAAATTCAACAGCCACTGCTGCAAGTCAGGGTTCTTCTAATGACTTAATCAATTTTACAAGCCCCGTGAAACAGGATAATCTAGCTGAATATTGCTCAGCACCACCTCCCCCACCACCGTAATATTTTTATTATAATACATAAAATATATTTGTATAGTTAACGAGATAATTTTTTATATGAAACTTGGTATTATATATATTATTTATGTATAATGTTATTATTTCTATATATTAAATTTATATATTAAAATAAATCAGGCGATTCTCATATAAACAATGAATTATTAATTGAGTAATTTATGCACTTGCAATAATATTTGACATTATTTTTATTTTTTTTTTTTTTTTATTTTTTTGGTTGCGACAACAACAGTTTTATGTCCTTATATAAAACGTAGAAGCTATTAAAAACTTTTTGTTGCAGAAAAGCACCAATAGAACCGAACTGGGATACACATCCGACAGTATTGAAGAAACAATCGAGAGTGTCTCGAAGTAATAGCTCAGTTGGCGCGTATCATTCGAGAGATTTTAGATATCATTCTCTTTCTCCAGGTCCGCGATCTTCCACAGCACCATGTACACCAGGGACACCGGGAATTAGTCCCATCATGTCAAGAGCTAATAGTGTTAGCAACAATGTACCTGATATTGCACCACAGGTAGTAAAGATTTATATAGAATCCGCTTTGTGTTCTCTGAAATGAACATTCCCAATCTACAAAGTATTTTTTCTTCCTTTTTTTTTTTTATTAATACGACATTTAAATGTAGATTAATACAAAGCAGTTTGTTAAAATGCAGTCTTTCTTACAGCCTGCATGGAAGTTTATTATCTTTAAGCATCTTTTCTTCGGACAGGTATCTCATATATCTGAAGATTTGAGAGATGCTTATACTATTCTCTTTTTCTTTTATAGTATTATTAGAGTAATTAATTTTAATTTATCTCTTCACACAAAATCACAAATATAACATAATATGTACATAATGTATCAATTAATCAAATAGGTTTTCACGCGTGCTTTGCCTCTTTTCTAATAAATGCAAAAATATTTATGTCATATATATTCTTTATTGCTAGCTTTTTCAAGCAAGGGATGCTCATCGATACATGACAGAACGATCAAACAGAATGTCAAAAGTTGTATATTTCTCTTTTAGATTCCTCCATTGCCTACAAATTATAGACCAACCGTTGCACCTGCTATGTGTGCCCCGTCAATACCGGCATTCTGTATGGACGATGAACAATTGAACGTGTTAAAAGTGATAGAGAAGAAACCAAATAGCAATCTTATAGATTTGAATAATTTTGAGCAAACAGAGGACAAAACAAATGTGCGAGTTAGCGTGTTGGAAGCATTCGATCCATTACTTATTAAAACTGACAGTGGAAATGATTCTGTGCAAGAATATAGAGACGGTAAATTATATAATCTCATATTTTCTATTGGCACAATAAAATCTCTGTTATTCAAATTAGTATATTAAAATAAATCAGGCGATTCTCATATAAACAATGAATTATTAATTGAGTAATTTATGCACTTGCAATAATATTTGACATTATTTTTATTTTTTTTTTTTTTTTATTTTTTTGGTTGCGACAACAACAGTTTTATGTCCTTATATAAAACGTAGAAGCTATTAAAAACTTTTTGTTGCAGAAAAGCACCAATAGAACCGAACTGGGATACACATCCGACAGTATTGAAGAAACAATCGAGAGTGTCTCGAAGTAATAGCTCAGTTGGCGCGTATCATTCGAGAGATTTTAGATATCATTCTCTTTCTCCAGGTCCGCGATCTTCCACAGCACCATGTACACCAGGGACACCGGGAATTAGTCCCATCATGTCAAGAGCTAATAGTGTTAGCAACAATGTACCTGATATTGCACCACAGGTAGTAAAGATTTATATAGAATCCGCTTTGTGTTCTCTGAAATGAACATTCCCAATCTACAAAGTATTTTTTCTTCCTTTTTTTTTTTTATTAATACGACATTTAAATGTAGATTAATACAAAGCAGTTTGTTAAAATGCAGTCTTTCTTACAGCCTGCATGGAAGTTTATTATCTTTAAGCATCTTTTCTTCGGACAGGTATCTCATATATCTGAAGATTTGAGAGATGCTTATACTATTCTCTTTTTCTTTTATAGTATTATTAGAGTAATTAATTTTAATTTATCTCTTCACACAAAATCACAAATATAACATAATATGTACATAATGTATCAATTAATCAAATAGGTTTTCACGCGTGCTTTGCCTCTTTTCTAATAAATGCAAAAATATTTATGTCATATATATTCTTTATTGCTAGCTTTTTCAAGCAAGGGATGCTCATCGATACATGACAGAACGATCAAACAGAATGTCAAAAGTTGTATATTTCTCTTTTAGATTCCTCCATTGCCTACAAATTATAGACCAACCGTTGCACCTGCTATGTGTGCCCCGTCAATACCGGCATTCTGTATGGACGATGAACAATTGAACGTGTTAAAAGTGATAGAGAAGAAACCAAATAGCAATCTTATAGATTTGAATAATTTTGAGCAAACAGAGGACAAAACAAATGTGCGAGTTAGCGTGTTGGAAGCATTCGATCCATTACTTATTAAAACTGACAGTGGAAATGATTCTGTGCAAGAATATAGAGACGGTAAATTATATAATCTCATATTTTCTATTGGCACAATAAAATCTCTGTTATTCAAATTAGTTGTGATTAAGAAGTTCAGGCGCTGATGAGTTTTCATATAGTTTATAATTTCATAATTTTCTTTTTTTTTTTTATATTGCAAACGATTTGTCGATTCAATATCTGATTTCTATCTCTGTTATAGTAACACCATGTTTTTTTTTCTTTTTTTCTTTTTTTTACATGATTTATTGCATTACATTTTTTTATTTCTGTCATTAAAACATTAGCAATATTAACATTTCACTGATATTTTTACACGTGAAATTTAGACTACAATTAATAATATATTGTATGTAACATACACCTAAATGTATTTCTATTGCAATATTATATCTTTATTCTTGTTTCCTAGATGATACTGTTCAGTTAATAGAAATTCTATTGTAAATTATTGGTGTTATAGTATAAAACAAAATTTTAAATATACGTCTGAAAATATTTCTTATAAATAAAAAGAAGATTTTTTTTTACTACTGTAGATCAATTTTTTTACAGATTTGCAATCACAAGTTAGTGGCAGTGTATACGATCCATTCGATCCATTTGATTATATGTACAGCACAAACGAAAGCGTCAACTCGGATCCAGTTTACGCTGCTGTGGAAAAATCTGCAAAATCGCCGGCTATGTCACCAGCTGCACCACCTCCACTGCCTCCTCGCAATTCGTCCGCATGGAATACCATAGAAAGGCGAAAAACTTCTTTAGATCGTCGAGTAAGTCTCGGAATAGTTATGTCCAAAATTTTGGATAAAATAAATAATCATAATTACATTTCAATATTATTTCTAGCAAAAACGTCAAACGCGATTGTACGAAAATGTAACTGTCATAAAAACCAGATCATCTCTTCATGATTGCGATTTGAAGGCATTTCATAAGATAATAAAGTCTATACGAAGTTAGTAGAATGTTTCATACATTATATATCATATTATATTTTAATCGATACACATCTTCGTTATTCACGATTTTATTTAATTTGACATTATTTAAGGCGAGTTTCCATTTAATGATCCTAATACAAATATTGGGTACGTTGTCAGCCCAATAATGGAGAATTTATATCCGGATGGCACAAGTATAAAATTAGTAGTTCATCCACAATTAGCCAATAATGATAAAGATCCTGCACCATCTATTTCTTTTACTTGCAATGGTAAGTAATAATTAAAGAAATCTGTTTTAAATTAAGATTTATACCTCTTCTTTGCATTACATTGCTCTAAATATTATATTTCAGTGAATTGTAGCGTTGAGCACGTTATCTTGAATGTCGCCTGTTCCTTAGAAGATGAGGATACAGTAAATGCAGAAAAATATTGTTTAAGAGTATGGGGTTTAGCTGAATACTTTGCACCTAATACGACCTTAGCACAATATGAATACATACATCAATGTATTAAGTTGGAAAAAGATATTGAATTAGCTATAATGAGCAGAGCACAAATTAAACAATCAATTGCTCGAACAGTCAGTATCAAATGCATTGTATATATTTATTTAAGCATTTAGTTATTTAAACACTAATCGTGCTATTTTTATTTTCCAGCTACAAGATGATAATTGCGATCAATATTTAAGATTAGAAGATATTCTACCAAATGAACCTTTGCAGCCTATTTCATATGATACATTAATTATTTTACTAGGTATAACCATATACACATATATATGTATACAGAAATTCCTTATTTATGATATATTTACTTGGATATTGCATTTTCCAATTGTAGAGACAGTGGAGAAAGAAATGGAACGTGTAGAGAATGCTGCGTTACAATTGGTAAACACAAATCAGGGTTCTGTTTTACTACCTCAACTTCAACCACACTGTGTGGTGCAAGCAGTAAAAGCGGTGTGTGCCTTAATGGGAAGCATCGAGACTTTCGAGATCACGGAGGCTATTGACAATTTCGTAAATGCTTGCTGCCAATTTTTACCGCAATGTCACACAGCCAATATAGAATGTAAAAAGCCCGAAATCATACATGAAGATGGCGATTACGCTGTGGTTACCTTGAGAAAAAAGTTTCCCGATGTAATTTCCTCGCATTGTCATAAAATTCGCGATGCCGTTCAAGAACTCGTCGAGACGTACTGTCACGCATTCAGAGTTGATTTTCAATTAAATAGCAAAGGAGAATTTCCGACAAGTAAGAATAATATGCAAGATACTTTGCATTAAAAAATGTTGATGTTAAAATCATAATATATCATTTCTTGTTAATAGATACACTAATTTCATCGGAAGTAATCGATACTATTCTGGTACGCGTCGGAGCTCTACATAGACTGCCAACCACATGGAAACATGACGATTATATAGTAGCAGCTCAAATCTTTCATGGAACCAGACCGGTAGGAAATCCAGTCTTGTCAGAACCAATGACGGTCAGCACGAATTTCTATCCAAGAGTTTTATTTAATTCATGGTAAGAATGGGAACACATTCGACATATCCACTTTCCAAAAGAAATATGCTTATGAAAATGAATTAAAATCATACAATTTATATTAGGTTGGAATTTCGCGGAATAAGCGTTTGTCAAGTACCAAGGGAAGCCAGACTTGTGCTAGTTCTTTACGGCCGTACTTTACAACCAACCGAGCATGAATCAAATTCGTCAGCGGAGAATTCAATGCAGAAGGAAGAACTCGGATGGGGTGCTATACAATTCTTTGATTATGACGGGTAAGTGACGCGTACTATAAATTACCATCCTTTTTCACGCAAAATTCTTTTTTATCTTCGATGATATATCAACTATATATACGTTTTCTTGTGCATATTTTTATACGTCTTTATTTTCAATTCTAGTGTTATGAGCCAAGGAAATTTTTTTCTGTCCCTTTGGCCAGCCATCGCAGACAAAAGATTAGGTCCAGCGCCGGCGCCTGGAATTCATCCGCGTGGTGATACTCACCCCATTATAGGCTTAGAATTGCCTGATTATGGAGGAAGAGTGTTATTCCCCACAGAGTTGAGAGATTACGATGTAGAATCGCTAGATTTTAATTCGTTAGATCAAAATACACAAGAACTATTGATAGATATTACACAGCAGGATACATTCTCTAGGTATGCTCTAATGATTCTAATGTAATGATCATAAAAAGTGAAGAAAAATCTCTCTAAAATCTTAAACTCTAATGTAAAAACCAATTCTTATTTTCAGACCGCCCATTGACGAAAGGGAAATTTTATGGGAAAAAAGACATTACTTGCACGACAGACCTGAAGCTTTACCTAAAGTATTATTAGCCGCGCATAGTTGGGATTGGGCGTGCTTGCCGGATTTACACGCTTCGCTCAGAGTTTGGAGCTCGCTACCTCCGATACAAGCTTTACAATTACTTTTACCGTGGTATGTTTTTATGAAAATTATTTCTTTATTATAGAATTTTTTCCTGAAAAAGACAAAGAATGTCTCGTAGAACACCACGTTTTTCTTGTTTTTCACAGTTTCCCAGATATGAAAGTCAGAGAAATGGCAGTTGGATGGATTCGCGAGTTAAGTAATGACGAACTTATCGATTACTTGCCACAACTACTTCAAGCAATGAAACACGAGACGTACGAAGCTTCACCTCTGACTCGATTCTTATTAGAACGTGCCTTATTTTCACCGAGGGTGGCCCATCACATTTACTGGTTGCTAACTCAAGCGCTGCCGGGACAGAGTCCCCAGGTACAGGTTGGGTGATGCGTTGATAACATTATAAATTGCTTGTGCATTTTATATTAAGGATTAATAGTAACAAAATATTCTCATTGCAATAAAAATGAATTGTAGTGATTAAAAAAAAATACTTATATTTTTATATAAACAATAAAATTGAAAGAATAAAGTTGCTTAATGTGGACTACATTATTACATATGAAAACTATTGTAATAAATGATATTATTTTTCTTCAGAATTCTGCTGAAATTGCTGCAGAAGATGACAAAGCCATTAGTTGTGCTCGTTATCAACGAAGATTGCAATTAATGTTAAGAGCATTACTGGCAGTTATTGGAGATGCGCTGAGAAATAGTTTCCTGACCCAACAATTGCTAGTTAAAGTATGTTTTAATTATGCATATAAGTATATATATATATATCTCTCGGTTTTACATCTCAAACGGCTTAACTTGCAATTTGTCGCACAGAATCTGTATGAAATAGCTGAAAATATCAAAGTTACGAAGGAATCGTTACGAATGGAGACACTTAAAACTGGTTTACAAAATATACACTGCCAGTTAATGGAGGATGACGGCACGTGTTTACCACTATCTCCTAGTAAACTAGTATTTGGTATCAACGTACAGACGTGCGCCTATTTTCCGTCGTTCACTCTCCCGTTGAAAATTAACTTTATTAGTTGCGACAATGTGATAAGTCCGGCAATCTTCAAGGTATGTGTTTTCTAACTAATCTAATAGAAATATTCTGTGAAACTATTTTATATTCACGTTTTCGATGAATATACGCGTCGTGCTTTTTTTTTCCAGGTCGGCGATGATTTACAGCAAGATATGTTGACTCTCCAAATGGTACGCATTATGGACAAGTTGTGGTTAAAGGAAGGTCTTGATTTGAAAATTGTCACCTTTGCCTGCGTGCCCACCGGCCACAAACGAGGAATGATAGAGATGGTAACGGATGCAGAAACATTACGGAAGATCCAAGTTGAATTTGGGCTAACCGGACCGTTTAAGGATCGACCGATCGCAGAATGGCTAGCGAAGCATAATCCCTCTGAGTTGGAATACGAGAGGGCGGTAGAAAATTTCACCGCGTCTTGTGCCGGTTACAGCGTCGCTACTTATATCTTGGGAATTTGTGATAGGCATAATGATAATATTATGCTAAAAACATCTGGTCATTTGTTTCATATCGACTTTGGAAAATTCCTTGGCGATGCGCAAATGTTTGGAAACTTTAAGAGGTAAATATACATACATATACGACAATTTATTATATAACTTACGCGTATTTATTATTGATTATGCAAGTGTTATTACTATACATGTTTCATTCCTATTTTAATTCGAATAACAAGAAAAGTATGTGCGTAATCTTGTGTGGTATACTTTTTCAATTAGAGACCGAACGCCGTTTGTGCTGACATCAGATATGGTATATGTTATAAACGGTGGCGATAAACCCTCGGCGAAATTTCACCATTTCGTGGATTTATGCTGCCAAGCTTTTAATGTAGTGCGGAAACATGGAAATCTGATTCTTCATCTTTTTGGACTGGTATGTTTTATATAACATTTATACTCTAAATAAAATAATTAATAATTAATTTTATGCTAACATCTATGTACCAAATTTTCATTCAGAAAAATTATGTTAAAATAGTATTTAAATTGTACAATTAAATTGAATAGATTTTAACATAAAATTTAATT
>NW_021848439.1:849189-873275 GCF_003651465.1 Formica exsecta | reverse complement strand
ATATTAAAATAAATCAGGCGATTCTCATATAAACAATGAATTATTAATTGAGTAATTTATGCACTTGCAATAATATTTGACATTATTTTTATTTTTTTTTTTTTTTTATTTTTTTGGTTGCGACAACAACAGTTTTATGTCCTTATATAAAACGTAGAAGCTATTAAAAACTTTTTGTTGCAGAAAAGCACCAATAGAACCGAACTGGGATACACATCCGACAGTATTGAAGAAACAATCGAGAGTGTCTCGAAGTAATAGCTCAGTTGGCGCGTATCATTCGAGAGATTTTAGATATCATTCTCTTTCTCCAGGTCCGCGATCTTCCACAGCACCATGTACACCAGGGACACCGGGAATTAGTCCCATCATGTCAAGAGCTAATAGTGTTAGCAACAATGTACCTGATATTGCACCACAGGTAGTAAAGATTTATATAGAATCCGCTTTGTGTTCTCTGAAATGAACATTCCCAATCTACAAAGTATTTTTTCTTCCTTTTTTTTTTTTATTAATACGACATTTAAATGTAGATTAATACAAAGCAGTTTGTTAAAATGCAGTCTTTCTTACAGCCTGCATGGAAGTTTATTATCTTTAAGCATCTTTTCTTCGGACAGGTATCTCATATATCTGAAGATTTGAGAGATGCTTATACTATTCTCTTTTTCTTTTATAGTATTATTAGAGTAATTAATTTTAATTTATCTCTTCACACAAAATCACAAATATAACATAATATGTACATAATGTATCAATTAATCAAATAGGTTTTCACGCGTGCTTTGCCTCTTTTCTAATAAATGCAAAAATATTTATGTCATATATATTCTTTATTGCTAGCTTTTTCAAGCAAGGGATGCTCATCGATACATGACAGAACGATCAAACAGAATGTCAAAAGTTGTATATTTCTCTTTTAGATTCCTCCATTGCCTACAAATTATAGACCAACCGTTGCACCTGCTATGTGTGCCCCGTCAATACCGGCATTCTGTATGGACGATGAACAATTGAACGTGTTAAAAGTGATAGAGAAGAAACCAAATAGCAATCTTATAGATTTGAATAATTTTGAGCAAACAGAGGACAAAACAAATGTGCGAGTTAGCGTGTTGGAAGCATTCGATCCATTACTTATTAAAACTGACAGTGGAAATGATTCTGTGCAAGAATATAGAGACGGTAAATTATATAATCTCATATTTTCTATTGGCACAATAAAATCTCTGTTATTCAAATTAGTTGTGATTAAGAAGTTCAGGCGCTGATGAGTTTTCATATAGTTTATAATTTCATAATTTTCTTTTTTTTTTTTATATTGCAAACGATTTGTCGATTCAATATCTGATTTCTATCTCTGTTATAGTAACACCATGTTTTTTTTTCTTTTTTTCTTTTTTTTACATGATTTATTGCATTACATTTTTTTATTTCTGTCATTAAAACATTAGCAATATTAACATTTCACTGATATTTTTACACGTGAAATTTAGACTACAATTAATAATATATTGTATGTAACATACACCTAAATGTATTTCTATTGCAATATTATATCTTTATTCTTGTTTCCTAGATGATACTGTTCAGTTAATAGAAATTCTATTGTAAATTATTGGTGTTATAGTATAAAACAAAATTTTAAATATACGTCTGAAAATATTTCTTATAAATAAAAAGAAGATTTTTTTTTACTACTGTAGATCAATTTTTTTACAGATTTGCAATCACAAGTTAGTGGCAGTGTATACGATCCATTCGATCCATTTGATTATATGTACAGCACAAACGAAAGCGTCAACTCGGATCCAGTTTACGCTGCTGTGGAAAAATCTGCAAAATCGCCGGCTATGTCACCAGCTGCACCACCTCCACTGCCTCCTCGCAATTCGTCCGCATGGAATACCATAGAAAGGCGAAAAACTTCTTTAGATCGTCGAGTAAGTCTCGGAATAGTTATGTCCAAAATTTTGGATAAAATAAATAATCATAATTACATTTCAATATTATTTCTAGCAAAAACGTCAAACGCGATTGTACGAAAATGTAACTGTCATAAAAACCAGATCATCTCTTCATGATTGCGATTTGAAGGCATTTCATAAGATAATAAAGTCTATACGAAGTTAGTAGAATGTTTCATACATTATATATTATATTTTAATCGATACACATCTTCGTTATTCACGATTTTATTTAATTTGACATTATTTAAGGCGAGTTTCCATTTAATGATCCTAATACAAATATTGGGTACGTTGTCAGCCCAATAATGGAGAATTTATATCCGGATGGCACAAGTATAAAATTAGTAGTTCATCCACAATTAGCCAATAATGATAAAGATCCTGCACCATCTATTTCTTTTACTTGCAATGGTAAGTAATAATTAAAGAAATCTGTTTTAAATTAAGATTTATACCTCTTCTTTGCATTACATTGCTCTAAATATTATATTTCAGTGAATTGTAGCGTTGAGCACGTTATCTTGAATGTCGCCTGTTCCTTAGAAGATGAGGATACAGTAAATGCAGAAAAATATTGTTTAAGAGTATGGGGTTTAGCTGAATACTTTGCACCTAATACGACCTTAGCACAATATGAATACATACATCAATGTATTAAGTTGGAAAAAGATATTGAATTAGCTATAATGAGCAGAGCACAAATTAAACAATCAATTGCTCGAACAGTCAGTATCAAATGCATTGTATATATTTATTTAAGCATTTAGTTATTTAAACACTAATCGTGCTATTTTTATTTTCCAGCTACAAGATGATAATTGCGATCAATATTTAAGATTAGAAGATATTCTACCAAATGAACCTTTGCAGCCTATTTCATATGATACATTAATTATTTTACTAGGTATAACCATATACACATATATATGTATACAGAAATTCCTTATTTATGATATATTTACTTGGATATTGCATTTTCCAATTGTAGAGACAGTGGAGAAAGAAATGGAACGTGTAGAGAATGCTGCGTTACAATTGGTAAACACAAATCAGGGTTCTGTTTTACTACCTCAACTTCAACCACACTGTGTGGTGCAAGCAGTAAAAGCGGTGTGTGCCTTAATGGGAAGCATCGAGACTTTCGAGATCACGGAGGCTATTGACAATTTCGTAAATGCTTGCTGCCAATTTTTACCGCAATGTCACACAGCCAATATAGAATGTAAAAAGCCCGAAATCATACATGAAGATGGCGATTACGCTGTGGTTACCTTGAGAAAAAAGTTTCCCGATGTAATTTCCTCGCATTGTCATAAAATTCGCGATGCCGTTCAAGAACTCGTCGAGACGTACTGTCACGCATTCAGAGTTGATTTTCAATTAAATAGCAAAGGAGAATTTCCGACAAGTAAGAATAATATGCAAGATACTTTGCATTAAAAAATGTTGATGTTAAAATCATAATATATCATTTCTTGTTAATAGATACACTAATTTCATCGGAAGTAATCGATACTATTCTGGTACGCGTCGGAGCTCTACATAGACTGCCAACCACATGGAAACATGACGATTATATAGTAGCAGCTCAAATCTTTCATGGAACCAGACCGGTAGGAAATCCAGTCTTGTCAGAACCAATGACGGTCAGCACGAATTTCTATCCAAGAGTTTTATTTAATTCATGGTAAGAATGGGAACACATTCGACATATCCACTTTCCAAAAGAAATATGCTTATGAAAATGAATTAAAATCATACAATTTATATTAGGTTGGAATTTCGCGGAATAAGCGTTTGTCAAGTACCAAGGGAAGCCAGACTTGTGCTAGTTCTTTACGGCCGTACTTTACAACCAACCGAGCATGAATCAAATTCGTCAGCGGAGAATTCAATGCAGAAGGAAGAACTCGGATGGGGTGCTATACAATTCTTTGATTATGACGGGTAAGTGACGCGTACTATAAATTACCATCCTTTTTCACGCAAAATTCTTTTTTATCTTCGATGATATATCAACTATATATACGTTTTCTTGTGCATATTTTTATACGTCTTTATTTTCAATTCTAGTGTTATGAGCCAAGGAAATTTTTTTCTGTCCCTTTGGCCAGCCATCGCAGACAAAAGATTAGGTCCAGCGCCGGCGCCTGGAATTCATCCGCGTGGTGATACTCACCCCATTATAGGCTTAGAATTGCCTGATTATGGAGGAAGAGTGTTATTCCCCACAGAGTTGAGAGATTACGATGTAGAATCGCTAGATTTTAATTCGTTAGATCAAAATACACAAGAACTATTGATAGATATTACACAGCAGGATACATTCTCTAGGTATGCTCTAATGATTCTAATGTAATGATCATAAAAAGTGAAGAAAAATCTCTCTAAAATCTTAAACTCTAATGTAAAAACCAATTCTTATTTTCAGACCGCCCATTGACGAAAGGGAAATTTTATGGGAAAAAAGACATTACTTGCACGACAGACCTGAAGCTTTACCTAAAGTATTATTAGCCGCGCATAGTTGGGATTGGGCGTGCTTGCCGGATTTACACGCTTCGCTCAGAGTTTGGAGCTCGCTACCTCCGATACAAGCTTTACAATTACTTTTACCGTGGTATGTTTTTATGAAAATTATTTCTTTATTATAGAATTTTTTCCTGAAAAAGACAAAGAATGTCTCGTAGAACACCACGTTTTTCTTGTTTTTCACAGTTTCCCAGATATGAAAGTCAGAGAAATGGCAGTTGGATGGATTCGCGAGTTAAGTAATGACGAACTTATCGATTACTTGCCACAACTACTTCAAGCAATGAAACACGAGACGTACGAAGCTTCACCTCTGACTCGATTCTTATTAGAACGTGCCTTATTTTCACCGAGGGTGGCCCATCACATTTACTGGTTGCTAACTCAAGCGCTGCCGGGACAGAGTCCCCAGGTACAGGTTGGGTGATGCGTTGATAACATTATAAATTGCTTGTGCATTTTATATTAAGGATTAATAGTAACAAAATATTCTCATTGCAATAAAAATGAATTGTAGTGATTAAAAAAAAATACTTATATTTTTATATAAACAATAAAATTGAAAGAATAAAGTTGCTTAATGTGGACTACATTATTACATATGAAAACTATTGTAATAAATGATATTATTTTTCTTCAGAATTCTGCTGAAATTGCTGCAGAAGATGACAAAGCCATTAGTTGTGCTCGTTATCAACGAAGATTGCAATTAATGTTAAGAGCATTACTGGCAGTTATTGGAGATGCGCTGAGAAATAGTTTCCTGACCCAACAATTGCTAGTTAAAGTATGTTTTAATTATGCATATAAGTATATATATATATATCTCTCTCGGTTTTACATCAAACGGCTTAACTTGCAATTTGTCGCACAGAATCTGTATGAAATAGCTGAAAATATCAAAGTTACGAAGGAATCGTTACGAATGGAGACACTTAAAACTGGTTTACAAAATATACACTGCCAGTTAATGGAGGATGACGGCACGTGTTTACCACTATCTCCTAGTAAACTAGTATTTGGTATCAACGTACAGACGTGCGCCTATTTTCCGTCGTTCACTCTCCCGTTGAAAATTAACTTTATTAGTTGCGACAATGTGATAAGTCCGGCAATCTTCAAGGTATGTGTTTTCTAACTAATCTAATAGAAATATTCTGTGAAACTATTTTATATTCACGTTTTCGATGAATATACGCGTCGTGCTTTTTTTTTCCAGGTCGGCGATGATTTACAGCAAGATATGTTGACTCTCCAAATGGTACGCATTATGGACAAGTTGTGGTTAAAGGAAGGTCTTGATTTGAAAATTGTCACCTTTGCCTGCGTGCCCACCGGCCACAAACGAGGAATGATAGAGATGGTAACGGATGCAGAAACATTACGGAAGATCCAAGTTGAATTTGGGCTAACCGGACCGTTTAAGGATCGACCGATTGCAGAATGGCTAGCGAAGCATAATCCCTCTGAGTTGGAATACGAGAGGGCGGTAGAAAATTTCACCGCGTCTTGTGCCGGTTACAGCGTCGCTACTTATATCTTGGGAATTTGTGATAGGCATAATGATAATATTATGCTAAAAACATCTGGTCATTTGTTTCATATCGACTTTGGAAAATTCCTTGGCGATGCGCAAATGTTTGGAAACTTTAAGAGGTAAATATACATACATATACGACAATTTATTATATAACTTACGCGTATTTATTATTGATTATGCAAGTGTTATTACTATACATGTTTCATTCCTATTTTAATTCGAATAACAAGAAAAGTATGTGCGTAATCTTGTGTGGTATACTTTTTCAATTAGAGACCGAACGCCGTTTGTGCTGACATCAGATATGGTATATGTTATAAACGGTGGCGATAAACCCTCGGCGAAATTTCACCATTTCGTGGATTTATGCTGCCAAGCTTTTAATGTAGTGCGGAAACATGGAAATCTGATTCTTCATCTTTTTGGACTGGTATGTTTTATATAACATTTATACTTTAAATAAAATAATTAATAATTAATTTTATGCTAACATCTATGTACCAAATTTTCATTCAGAAAAATTATGTTAAAATAGTATTTAAATTGTACAATTAAATTGAATAGATTTTAACATAAAATTTAATTATTTTAGAAGGATATATACTTCTCTTTGGTATTTAGCTAATATAACTTTTTAATTAATTAATTATTATAAATACAAGCGCATTTCATGTAAAATATATAATGCATATAAATAGAATGCATTTTAAATAAAGAATTTACGAATTATATGGTCTTCGACACCGCTCTGAAAACAATAAAGCCACAACGGAAGGACTTTATCCGTAATGTTTTATCAGAAAGCGGACCGCTATCGCACTAAACTATACACAATGTTGTTAATTGGTCATTATCGCCCGCACTCTTACAAAATATCGTACGCTGCAGCAGTCTGAGTCAATCACATTGAGAGTAAAGTGCCATTGAAAGTGAATAAAAATTCGAAGAATCGTTGTAAAGTCACCATAATATCTCCATAAAAATTGTAAACATAACCGATGAATAGGGAGAGCCATTTGTTATCATCTGAACAGAGATAGATTCACACACATACAATGGATGATTTAATATCCCGGAAAAATCTTTTCGATCATCCACATAAACGAGATGTTATAGCGCGAAAATTGCACGATATCGAAATAAAAGATCATTTAAATAAAGCAAGAATGAATGAGTACACCACTTCGCAGATGACTTCGTCCGGTATTCCTGGGGTTACTATGGACGCGGTAAGTTATGTGCAGAAGGCACTGCTTCCCGGGCAAACAAATCCCGAAGCAGCGGCGACTTTCGCTCGAATGATAGAAAGTTCCTTGAAAAGCTGGTTCACGCAGTTCAACTTCTTCTTGCATAATCTGGCACAGCTCAGATTCTCCGGAGATCACAGTGAAGGAGAACTGTTGTCTTTTATTCCGCGCACGTACACGTGAGTATATTTTTCCATCTTTAATATCATATAATTGATTACAACCGCGAAAAATCGAAGAATACGACTCTTCTGGTTTCTCGCGGATACCAATCAATTGATTTATTTACAATTATTTATGCAATTAACATAAGTTTTATATTTGTACAATCATTGTAGAATGCAACAGGAAGGTCAATTAACAAGCGTGCAGGTTCACGGATATCAAAAACGTTACGATCCGGAAAAATATTACATGTATATTCTGCGAATACAACGAAAAGGACAACCGGATCCGACGTATCTGTTCCGATCGTACAAGGAATTTTGTGAATTCTACCAAAAATTGTGCATACATTTTCCACTTGCTAAAGTAGCCAGGTAAAGATTATCTCATTGTCATTATTATTCTATTTTTCATAACGATTAATGCAAATATTACAAGATTATCTCACAATATATACATTGCATATCTAGTTATATATTAAAGCACTTTTTATTTCTATATATATATATATATATATATATGAACATATAATATATTACATATTTGACTCTTTATATAATTAAATTTTAATTTTAATTTTGAATACATAAATTATATATAAAGATAGTAAATATAACATAGAAATATCATAGAAGAATCGAGACGAATATATCCACCTTTCATATATGAGACAGAGACGTCTTTAAACATATAACATATTTCTCTCTTATTAAATCACTAACTCGTTATTTGAGGGATTCTTTGTATCTGAATTATCATTTTGCTCTCTATTCATCTTATTTGATTCCTCATTTCGTGACAACGATTCTTCTTTTAAGTTTGAATCTTTGGATGTAGAAGGCTCCGTGTGTACAATCACATAGTTATCATGCCATATTTCTTCCGAATCAATAATTGACGACGATGATAATTGACTCGCAAGGTCTGCTTTCGAACGGTCATATTGCGCTCCTTCGTTATTGGCAATTGCTGTCGATTCACTGGCGATTGAAAGAGAGGAGATCTCATTTTTTCGCATCGCCAATACATTCGATTCAAAGTGTGAAACTCTCCGATATAAGCCCGTCATTACTGGAACTTTAGACGCTTCTTTCTCCATCGATAAACGTGCTCGAAACCATTTTAAGCCCATCTTTTCCAGAATTTATTATTCTGGATCTCCTATGAAAATACGATATATTTATTAAGTATAATTTTATATATACCTCTCTCCCCTAAAATTAATATATTATCTCATTTTGCTGTTTTGCAACATTAATTTTCCTGATATAATATAAGATAACATTTAATAAGAACTATTATACAAAATAATAACATAAGATAACGTATAATAATAACTATTACCAAATACTTACAATGCAAAACTGTCAAGAGAATTATGATCACTTTGCTTGCTGAAGAGAATAGATATCGAGTGCTAAATTTTCACGAGAAATCGAATTATGATAATCACATCCGTTATTATTAATTTCAAACGATTACAGATCATATGGCAAGACAGAAACGGCACGTAGAATGTTCACAAAACGTATATAAGAAGATATCTTAAATGCGAAAACTCTCAGCGCATAATATCGCACCTTTTGATATGCTTTATCTTTAGATTATCCGATATTAGTCAGACGTATCACAACAGTCTTAGTCATTCCAAGATTAATTGTCAAGCGTAGCGGAAAATTAATTAAGCGCAAATATCGTAAAAAGCGACTTAATTAGAACTAGCATTCCCATTACGCAAATTAAAATAGTGTTTAAATTTATTATCTTTTTTTTTTTTTTTTTTTTTTTTTTTTTTTTTACTGTAGTATAAATATTTCATACAATGCCACTACTGCTTAACACGATTGTTTGATTTTTATTATATTACTTATTTACGGAACACATATCATATATCTGATAATACGTACATTATAATCTTTCAAGAGAATGAGGATGTTTACGAATACGAAAGTATTCCCGCGTTTACCAGCATTTCAAGAGAGTAACCCCGACTCTTTCTATTTTTCTCACAGTTTACCGAGTGGAATAAGCGTGGGACGCTCTAATATTAAGCAAGTAGCTGATAAACGGCGAGCGGATATAGAGAAGTTCCTTGTAAGTCTATTTAAAATGGCACCCGAGATTTCCCAAAGCGATCTGGTATACACTTTCTTCCATCCGTTGTTGCGAGACCAACAGAATGCCGATATACGTTTACGTAAAGTCAAAGGTATATTATTTGGTATATTATAAAAATATTTTTTCAAATATATATATATTTTTTTAAATTTGTATGTATGTATATATAAAACACACTCATAATATATTACAATTATTATAATATTTAAAAATAAAGATTTGCGATCACACATACAGAAGAGCTGTAAAAAATGGAGTTAATGAAAATTATCGTCTAACACTTGGCCGATTTTCAATTGCGAATGTTTGAATCTTGTAATGAAATTCGTAATTTATGAAATGGCAATAATTATAGACAATGTCATTTTCATACAATAGTTGGAAATTGGTGGGCCGAAAAGAGAATCAGAGATAACGTACAGAGCGGTCAGATCAAGTTGTCTCTTCACTACACTCGTGGTACTTTGTCCGTCATGGTTTGTCACGCCCGAGGACTCCCCAAAGTCGCTAATGCTCAAGAACCGAATACATACGTAAAGGTATATCTTAAACCCGATCCTACAAAAGCGACGAAACGGAAAACGAAAGTAGTAAAAAAGAACTGTCATCCATCATTTATGGAGATGGTAAGTAATAAAATCAGATTTAACAAGCCCTATGAACAAATAAGAACATATATTAATCATTTGGTAATTAAATGATGTTATAATATCTTTTTTATCGCTCTCTAGTTGGAGTACAGAATGCCTCTAGATGTGATTAGAGAGAGAACACTCGAAGCAACGATATGGAATCACGATACATTGCAGGAGAATGAATTTCTCGGTGGTATAAGTTTACCACTTGGACGTCTGGACTTGACAAACGAAACCATTGAATGGTTTCCGTTAGGTAGTGTACGATGAAGCGAGTACGAAGACTGTTCTGGAATAAAGTCTCTCAATACTCATAAATGTTATCATTAGGGTATATAGGAAACGTACCGTTAGCGCACAACATTAAAACTTTTTTAGTATGCACAAGCAAGTGCAATAATCACTATGCTTCACGAGATGAAAAATAATTTGTATTTATATAATTTTGTGCATCTCACAAGCAGTTTCGTTTCTTTAACAAAGTAAAGATTCGATATAATAAATATTAGAAATTGTGTGATATCTCGAAATGAGATAGCTATATAAAAAAAAATTAGAAAGTAAAAAGGGTCAACTTCTACAAAAAATTGCTAATAATATTAGTATACATAACGATTATACCTAAAAAGTATCTAAATATACATATGCAATGAGCGTGCATAACAAATAGAAAGGAAATGAATGTTGCGAAAGTTTAGAATTATATATCTCTATCATGTTTATATATATAGTTCTCTAATTATATATTTTTAACGAAAAATATCTTTAAAAAATATGAAAAATTTAGCATGAATTTAATCTATATATTATTTAATCTATATATATTGGAGAGAGAGAAGTTTACTCTTTTACAGAAATTTTATACACTTATTTATTTACGTCACTTTTTATCAATTATATTGACCATCAATTGTAAATAGAAATTGAATGCATTTTGTATCACACAAATGTAGTAATGAAATTATTTCTAATCGGCTATAATATACTGAATTCTTTTAGAAATATTTTATAGTCTAAGTGAAACACTATACAATTTTTTATCACTTATATCTAGTTAAAATTTAAATTTTATATAACATATATGTATAATGGGCTCGCATATATCACTCACTTTTATGATGTTATTTTACTATTAGAAAAAAATCCACATATATATAATATTGCCTGTTTATATGTAATGGCCTCATTTATAATAAATGAACATAATATTAAATTATGTAAATATGCTATCAAATTTATGTAATAAATCATCTTTAATTATCTTACACTGCAACGTATATCTGTTATATCATGCACACAAACAAACATCTGTGCTATAATTCTATGTATAAATTTTTAAAAAATTATTTTTTTCAACAAGTTCTAAAACTTTCATTTAGCTTGAAAATATATAATTGCCTCCTATACACACATATATATATATAAATTTAACAATTTCATACGCTTCGAATATTTATAAAATTTTAATTAAATTGAAGCATAAAATTTACCTGCTTTATAGTCAGAGGGAATCCTAACAACGGCTAATGCCGGCATTTTTTATATGATAATCATTAAATCTCCCCGCACAATATATATATATATATATATAGTATCATTATATAATAATGGAAATATTTATAGTCACATATGCTTTTCAACATTTTCTATCGACAAAATTATTATTTGATGTGTGTGTTAGCACGGACACATACCAAATTTTATCGACAGAGTTGAAAAGTATAGTTGGCTAAATAATTCAATTATATATGATGGCGCTGTTTTGCGAGGGATTTGTGGTTTGTGGTTTGTGGTTGTCGAAAACCCAGCACGCGCGCCTGTCTCTGTCCTCGAATTTCTGTCGAATGAAAACGAAAGACATCTTCGAATAAATCTAAACAAAGAGCCATTTTAATACCTGCGCTGCATTTGATATGCCAAAATAATATATAAAGAAGAGATATCTACACAATTTAAAAAAAGATTGAGAAAGCCGAGATTTTATAGCCGTGAGTATAATGTATATAACGTACAAGACCCATAGAAAAAAGAGAGAGAGAGAGAAAAAGATTTATACTATTTATGTTTAAAAAATTATTTATAAAGTATATAACTAGATATATAAGAAAAGTCTATGACCGCTTTTTTAAATAAACATATTTGCAGAAAATATTTCACTTTTTAATGTATGCATTCTTATATTAAATTGAAAAAAAAATATTATACATATTATTACACCCAAACATTTGTTTCCCGCGCTTTAGGACTCTTTACGACAAATTTGTTTAATATTTCGATCATTATAAGATGTAATTTTTCAAGTTTCAATTTCCGTTTACGTACACACACATTTAACGTTTTCTTTTTCTGTATTTATTTTTAGGTTGTTTGTCTTGATCTCAACTGTGTTAACCTAGAGATGTTTATATTTTTTTTTCATATGAAGAGCGTAGATGACTCTCCTGATTTACGCATTTTTTACATTTGCATAATCCGTTATGACTTTCAATGATTTAAAATATTACGTAATATATATATATATATATATATTAATACATTTTTTACTATCTTTTTAGGAGGAGAAAGATTGTGTGTGTGCAGAAGAAATTAAAATGGAGCTGTTTAGGAAAAGTGATTAAGGATAAAAGAAATATCTAGTGCAGCCAAATGGAAATAAAGGTAAGCAAAAAAGAATAATTGATTTTTTATTCAATTTTTTTATATCTGCTTAATTCCAAACTTAAGAAATACAATTTCTTCTGAAGTTTTTGCGGCAATATTTTTAAGAACAATTTATGTAAAAATTAATTTAAACAAAATCTCTCTGTTTTTCTTTTTTATATTCAAATTACTATTTTCAACGACACTGAAATTTTTTGATATAAAATTTAAATTCAAAAGGATTCCAAAGCACGGAATCGAAACATTTGGGTGTAATAATACGTAATAATTTTTTTCGGTTTAATATACGCATACGCACTATCAATAACTGTTTTACCTCTATTATTGGCCATTCTCTAGTTTAAGTTTTTGATAGAATATTTGATTATATATAATTATAGAATAATTGATAAAATAAATATTTTTTATAGAATAATTAGAGTGTGTAAATTCGATTTAATTATTTGAACAGCTTTACAGCTTGATTCAATTTCGCGTTTTATGTAATCATATTTAAATCAACGATTTTTAAACAATGATTCATAAAAATACTTTGAAAAAGTTGGACGTATTCTGTAAAAAAAAAACTTGTTTTATTTAAAATTCAAATTAATTTTTTAATTTAATTCAAAGTTCAAGTATAATCTTCACATAAAACCAAATAAATCCAAGGCTTGTAATTCCGCTGTTATCGTTAAAATCCCGCTTGTGAAGTTATCCGATTGAACTCTATGCATACTTGGAATGCGCACTCGCATTCATAAAACTCTCCTGATACTTTTTATACGAGAAGTATATATATATATACATACATATGTATTTGGAAGAATACGTTTCGATATATTCAATAATGTTGTGTGCGTGGATTTACTACATGCCCCGTTTATACATACATTTGCTTCACATATATTTTGTGTGAAAACATTTTTCATTATTCTTTTGCTTACATCTACGATCTGTTACCTGCTCGAATATCGTGCCATTATGAGAAACTCACCTATCCAAGCTTTAGCAATATGAAAGAAGGCAAGAAATATTCCAATTGGCCACCACGTATTTCTCGAGCCTAACCCACACTGCAAAAATTTCTTTCCCTCCATGATACACAAAAGAAATTCGGATATGGTCGGATCTCTTTTCCGAGAGGCGGAGTCAAACGTTTAGAATAAAGTTTTAACGGTGTACGAAACCAAGAATGGTTTGATTGCTGGATTAAAAGCTTGCCAGATTAAAATCTTTTCTTCCCGATCTCAACGAAATATCGTAAATCATGATAGGTATAATTAATATCTATGCAACATCTTTAGATTTTTATATAAGATAGAAATATTTTTGCTACTCATAATTCAACTCTGCCAGCTATTCTTCAGAATATTCTTCAAATTAATAAACATCTAATCCGCGATAAATATCTAATTCGACTCATTTTTTTGTCATCAAATCCAATCGTTTTATTCCGATTCATTTTTTTTGTCAAACTTAATTACTTTGTGTATCCGCGTAAATATAATTATTTAACAAATAACGAAACAAAAAGGCTTAATAAAATTTTAAAAAATTCACATAGAAAATGGGCTAGTAATCGGTTCTCGACGACTTCGTTGCTATGATTTTCACACCTTTGTCTCTCCAGAAACAAGAGATTAAAGAGGGGTTATTATAAATCTCGAATTGAGATTAATTTAATCTTGGTTTAGAACCAAGTAAATTTTGTATCCTGTGCGCATGGTCAGTTTCATGGAAAACTTATTTTTCTATGAGACTGGCATTCGCATCTGGCTCTTACTAACTCGCGATTATTTAATAAACTTGTAATTTTACTTGAGAGCCTTAATAATTTCTTAAATTGTTTAATATATAACACTGCTAAATAATTAGTAGAGAACCTTTCATTTTCTTTCGTTTGTGCACATCTCAGTTTCAAAATATCGATTTCTTCGAACTCACTTTTTAAGGCAATCTATAGCGCAGAACTGGTGACATACAAATATTGTAGACCTAACAATAAGTGGAACAAATTTTATTGTGAACTGTGTCAACACTGATCCAAGGTTTTGTAAAAAAAACTTTCTTTTTTTTCTTTTCGGTGCTTAGTGGACGAGACTGTCGTAAAATCCGAATGCAATTTATTCTCTGCAGGAGTATCCGAGAATGTTTCTTCCGAAATGTGGCGGCAAAACATCAAGGAAATATCTTGCGTAAGTCTGGAATTATCATGCAGTAAGCATGCGTCCGCATGCGGTCCACAAAAGATTTGACACCTAGGGTTTTTTCGTTATAGAGACCATTCTTCGTTAATGTTATAAGAATGAAGTTAATCTCTACACGAATTTCACACTTTAGAATTATTTTTTAAAAATTATTTTAAAAAATTTTTGTAATATTTTATTACAAAAAGATATTGATCACCTTCCATTGCTGTATCTTAAGTTCTATTCTAAGTTTTTGCTCTGAGGTTCCCTGGCTTTTCGTCGATAAATAATAAGACAATATATCTCAATTATTATATCTCGTGTGTGCTGTCGCCGATAAATTGTTATTAATGATATAATAATTTAATAACAAAATACAATATTCTTTTTTTGTAATGTGATTGAGACAAAATCTTGTGTAACATGTGCCGCTGTATTCACGCGTTGAACTATTATCAACATAAAAATCAAGCAACTCCTCGGGTATAATAACACAGTAACAATAAATTAGCCAAATATATATATGTATATAATCTTAATGAGTAACTTTCTATGCGTTCCACGGAACTCGTCGCAAGAACGAGATAGAGAATGCTATTTAAAGCATCATCGTAAATATTATGCAATCGCAATTAATACCTCTAATGTGTACTTACCGAGATATCGTATACGCTGTGTTGTGCGACAACTGTGACATATTATATAGTATGAGTATCAAATAAATCATGCGGATAATTTTTTTAATTTAATCCTTTGACAGTATCGAGTTTCAAAATATACCGAGTTTAGCAAATACGATTTTGCAAATATTAAAAAAAAGCGTGAGTTAATACGAATCATTGCATAATATAATTTAAGTGCAATATACGAGTATGTTCATATTATAACAACAAGCATATGTATAAAATGTGATGTAGACATGACGACAACATCTTAAGCTTTCATGAATGCCCTTCTTTATTGATTTCAAAAAAAAGGAGATTTGTTTCTTAAAATTTTGTCCGATACACAGTCATATATAGTATTTTTATTAATTTGCCTCAATCGAATGAAATTATCACTAACTGACTTTCTTAAATATAACGTGTTCGATTAGCCATCGTGTTTCGAATCATACTTGGGATAATCTCTCGATTATATTATTACGCGCTTCCAGGATCTAATGTTATGCTCGCCGATTAAACGTTTGAACTTCTGACCGGCTATAATACCGGTGCGAGAGCTTTCCGCGGCCCTCAAGGACGAAGGGCTTTTAGGTACTAATTTTATGTAAAGTTATGAGACGTTGCGGTGCTCTGATGTGCCATCACGCTTCCCGCAGGTGCTATAATCGAGAGGTTGCGTTTCACGACCGCCCCGCGTTGCAGTATAACTAAATGTTCTGCTAGGAATTCCGAGTTATCCTTTCGACATAACAGGGAGCATTCAACGCAAAAATAAACTAACGAAATTTTTGGATCTTATGAAAAGTCGACGCATATCCCTTATTCGTAGACGAAAAAAAATAGAGAGTGTATAAATCGAAAAGAGCGAGGAATTTTAATAAAAAAAGCAAGTACGAACAGAATTAAATTGCTAAGATTACATTACTCCATGATATTGTAATTTGTAAAACGGTATTTTGTAATTAAACTATTTTAACGTTGCTTAAAAATCCAAAAACATTCAGGTGCAAAATTATCTCAACTAGATGCAATCTTATTCCATTTTATGTTCATTAATCAATTGGAAAATATATGTGTATGCATATATAAATATAAATATAAATATGTATATATATTTATATATTTTATAAAAAACCTACGCTTTTTGTAAAGGACTGATTTTAGAAAAAATCTGCAATATATATATATAAATTGAATTGATCAACAAGTTAATTATAATAGGAATGCTACGAAAGATATCGTCATGCAATGCATAAATAAGCTGCAGCGGGCACTCTACGCGCGCCTTCAGCGCGGTGAAGTGTTTATGGCGTCATAAAAAAATAAAAATAGAGAACATTTTTACAGGCTGATCATTAAAGCCGGCTCGGCGAGGCAACGAAGATGTCCGCCAATTAATGTCCGCGGGCTCTCGCGTAACTATAACTCTCCATTATGCACAACGTGAGAGATATATCGAATTATCTTCGTTTAATCAAGTTTTTTCGTTTTTTTTTACATTTATCGTAAGGAATTATTATTCTCCCATATTTAATAACTTGAACTTACGAGTCGTAAATTAACAGAAGAAATTAAAAATCTTAGATTAATAAAACAAAAATGTGAGTTATACATAGATTAATGTGGAACACATACATAAAAATAATGATAGAAGAAGAGAATCATATTGAAACTAAAAATTTTTACTGAAACCTAAGAAAACTATATACATTATTAATCATGATATAATTCTTGTTAATCATTTTGTGCGCGACAATTTTAGGATTATATTATTATTCTTCTAATTTTTATTGTTTTCTATTAATTTCAAAAAATAATTTTTTGTTACGTAATTATCTATTTTTTCAAATAAAAAAATTGTAATTTTTAAAATAGAATCTTGATATTGCACTGGATATGCGTACAAAGAAATAAATCAATCAATCTACTGACAAAATTGTTGGAATGTTTTGCAAATGTTACGTTGATTTCTTAAAGATTATCTTCAAATATAAATTAGAAATTATCTTATATATATAAAATAATCACATTAAAACAAATTTATAAAGCTCTCCATAACATCTAAACTTATAATCTATAATAAATAGGCACGTGCCGCACCGAACAAGTATATAATAATAATGTGTTTTATTGTCTGTAATGGACTGTTACAAGCGCTCAATAAATTCGACTTTTTACACTTCAACCTATTCTTACTGTAATTTATATATTATTGGTATGATATAAAACTCTTAGTATCCACTTAAGAGTAATTTTCGGCGAGAGAGACTGACTGAAGTGTTTATGACTATCCTAGGACAAAACCCTTTAAGGACAAATCATAAAAAAGTATGATGATGAATGCAATCTTATATATGATAAGAAAAAATCTACGGAGAACACGCAATTATAAAATCATAATGAGAAAGAATAAAATGTTGAGTTAAGGCGACAGAATCCATCGTGCACCGAAGAAACATGAATTGTCTATAAAAATAACAATAAAAAAGGTAACGGTAGGAAGACGCAAATGTTTCGCACAAAATAAAAAATAAAATATGAGTAAAGAAAAGGACAATAAAAAATAGCGGCAGAGAAAATGTGAAAAGAAATTCTCGAAATGAGCAGAGTGCAAACTAAAGGTTAGTTTATATCAGGTAAGGAAGTAAAGAAGCAACGCGCGAGAAAAGTCTAAAGAAAACTGAAGACATTTGCGAGCCTTTTACCGCATTCAACGATATCCAGGTATTCAGAAAAAAAGGGAAAGAACAAAAGGAAGAAAAGAAAATTACATCATTCAAACAAAAGCCAAAATAAGAAATCAATTGTCCGTTTTTTAGTATACTCATGTATTCATGAAAAACACGATAATTTCTAGATTCTAATTTTTTTTTTCAATTACATACTAGCCGAAAATAATGAACGGATATAAGATATAAATTACTAATTTTTTTTACAGATGAGACATAATTTGTATATAATATGTATAGCTATATTATTATAAACTAGCATCATATCATCATGTGTGATAATATATATATATATGTATATATATATCTCTTTATCTAATTATATTTATCTCTTTTATGAGTTAATATCATGATAGAATTAAAAATCAAATAAATCAGACTATCAGATTTTACAAGATAAATTGTTACTCAAATACCGTTGGTTTTTTTTTTAAATATAACATCTGGAACCAAAAAACTAACAAGATGTTTAAAAATACCTTTCCAAATTAAACGCCATATTCAAACCGACAAAATTCCATTTGTTGTACCCAATGAGAAATCACAAGTCAGAAAGACGGCTATTAGACGTCTATAGATGTCTAATACACATCTAATACACGTTTTTTCGATCGGTATTTCTCACTGGGTATAAAGTTCTCGTAACTATTTTCTTATGTTAAAACATACATACATCAAATTTGTAACGCTTAAAAATTTGACATTGTGAATAGTGTCTGCTGTTAAAGTATAATGTCATGTCTTGCAGTAGAATTGGATTAGTCAATTCGTCCTTTTCCTTTTCCGAGAGCTGAAAATTGGCTTCTTTACAAATAAATCTTTTGGACTCTTTCTTAATGGACACCCGGAAGTATGTCTTAACAATGAACACGTAAACAGAATTCGAAAAAAATTCCTTTTCTTTCTCCCGAGCATCAAAGACTAAACTTGATTAATTTTAACTCTGCACGTAACAATTACAAATATACATGTTGCAGATGACTTTTTACAAAATCAATTGTCACAATTATATTATAACATAATGTTGCCGATTTTTTATAAAATTTTTCACAAAAAGCTTGTCCATAAAGCGTCAAATCTGTATCGACCAAAATTTTTAGTAAATAGACTGAATTTAAAAAATAAATTAATAATATTTAAATCTATGCAAGAAACTAAAATTATTATTTTGGTTAGACTAGTCATACTTATCTCGAAAATGAGATACGATATTTTCTCGATAAAAAATGAATCTTACTTATATTTTTTCACGTCTTAAGGAACATACATAACATAGTAATATTGATTTTATCAATACCAGAATTGGAATACGACTAATGCAATATGTTACCGCATTTCTAAAACCATGAGATTTGAGGTTTTACCATCACTGCAAAATAATATGCTATGCTTCCTTTATCGCAGAAATCTGTTTCTACAACAGTGCAGATGATGTGGAGTTTAGAAAAACTGAGGTATACACATTTGTTCTGAAAGAAATAGTGTCGAAACTGCTGCGCGTGACCAATTAAACTGCCACTGTCCTGTCATTAAAAATAGCTTGATACGTCCTTTCGTTCCTGCCTACCATCACTTATTCTCAACATACAGACTCGACTCTAACAAAATCGCAGCAATAAAACAGCAACAGGTGTGCTAATCCTCGTCTCGCACAATAGATGATTATCCTCGTAACTACACGAAAATATAACTATAATCGACAACGTGTAATCGTTTACGCACGTTATTCCAACGTGATATCAGCGAGAATATTGTATCGCGAATACATATATTATATTCGCATTATACATAACACAATCCAACAAAAAATAATCTTTTTTCAAACACTAGAAAAAGATTAACCCTTTCCCATAGTATTTTTTATACTGAATACGATTTCATTTTCTAAATTGCTTCATCACGTAACAATTTTTTTTGAGAAATTTGCGGTTGAAGTTGCAAAAAGGGCTATTTTAACGTATATATTTAAGATATTATAGCTACGGTATACGGTGTATTGAAGAAGTTTTATTGCAATCAAAATTAAGTATGTTGTTAGGATTCTTTTCTCAAAATCTTTTCCACAGTACTGCGATCTTACAAGCTTTTAACAATACATAACGATAACTACATCGCTTATAATTTTGAATATTGTAATAAATAATCTCAAACTAACATATAAATCTGGAAAAAAATTCCATATATGTATAATGAAATATAAAGATATACAGGATGTCCCTAAATCTCCGAATTTTTTTTAAGGACGGATTCTCTCTTTCTGGTCATTTTGGAAACGATTCTTTTCTTGCACAAATGTTGAGATATTAATAATTTTCGAATGTAAGCAATTGAAAAAAGGGGTTTTCGTAAACTAAACTTTGTAGAGTTAAAAGATCAGAACACAACTGCATTTTTCAGTTAATTTCAGGTTAATTTACTTTAATAAAGTTTTAATTTAAGGCTTATTGTCAGTTACAAAAATATATAATGAAAAATATTGGGAGCTTGCAAAATATGATGACTTTTCTCGACATTTTTGCTGAGAAAACATCGTTTCTAAATTAGCCAGAAAATCTACTCTTAAAAGAAAATTTTGAAGTTTTGGGATATCGTTTAATTATACATAAAATATGTCTATATTATATATTTTCTTTTTCTTATTTAATCTCCGTCCATATATACAGGAAAATAATAAGAAGAATAATTAAATAATAATTAGAAAAATAGTTTTTGTGTGCATTGTTTTTTTTTCAAAAAGAGTGAAACTTGAAAAAGTAAAAAAATTGTCTATATATAAATATATATGTATATGATTATATATGGGCAATTTTTTTTTACTTCTCCAGATTTCATCTTTTTAAGACATGATGCAAAAATTATTCTTCTAATTATTTTCAATTATTTTTCTTATTTTTTTTTTGCTGTATAATACCAATAAGTCAATGAATCTTAATGTTATTAAGAAAGTCATTGACTTATTTGTATTATCTCTAATGTTATTAAGAAAGTCATTGACTTATTGGTATTATCCAGGAGCAATTTATTATGAACACGTAGAGAGAAATCTCACTTTAACTTAAATAAACGTAATAAACAATGATCATCGATCGTAATCACAACTGCGATAAACTTGAGTTTTCGTCTCTAAATTATCTAAGTGCTGAAATGATTTATGAACTTCTGGTACATAGTATATAACTGTTATACACATCCCAGACTATTTTGTGTGTGTGTGATCTTACTACAATCGTGCAATAAAATAATATATTACGCGAATATACCACTTAAAATTGAAGATATACGATACTTGTGCTAAGATTTATGCGCGATTATGATATTAAATTATCATTTTGATATAACATAAACTTTGAAAAAATATTACATATGTAATATCATAATAAAAAAATACATATATTATTAATGACGATGAATAAAACTTCATATAACTGTCAAAATGTATTTGATTACTAACAAATATTTTTATATTTTTGTTATAACATGAAAATACAGAAACTAATACGAGTCCGATTTCATAAAATACGAGAAATATAATTTTCTTCATTAATGCATAAATTAACCAAAGAGATTCAGAAATATTTTAATCTTTATCGAGATCATTTGCAATAAAACAGAAGTAAATGAAAAAATATATAATATAAATTACAATGTAATATAATATATTAAGAAATACAACAAACTTTCTTACTATATTATTTCTTTGATATTTTCAAGCACAATACACGCATTTACGTAACGTAAGAAAGAAAGAGAGGAAGAAAAAAAGAAAAAAGAGAATAGAGAAGAGGAGAGAGAAAAGAAAAATGGAAGATTAATTTGTATATCAGTACCGTTTATTTAAAAAAATTTATCATAAAATTCGTGAAATATTTTGATGGCCTAATATATTTCTAATACCTAAATCGAAAAATTTGGATTATCTCCTTATACACAAAATTGTATTTTAAAATCATTAATTCCCATTTCTATCTCAAATTAATTCCTATTATTTATTAATAAAGAATCAAAAAAATTTATTTTATGATTAGATAATTGAAGATTAGAGATGAAAAATTTCTTTTTTGTCGCAAAAAAATCGACAGAAACAATGCAAGTCGATGCACTGGTATGGAATAAATATGTAACAGCATGTCTTATCGAGAGAGGTGGAGTCACAAGAATTCCTTTTCTTTTTCTCTCTCGCTCTCTTTTTCTTTCTCTTTCTCTTTCGTTCTGTAGATGGGCGACTCGTTGGACACCATTACGATGAGTCGTGGATGTAGATTGGTCGGTCGGTGCTGCTGGTGGGAACAGAGCTTATCCGGTTCGACTAGCTGCGCCCCACCAAACTCGTGAACCATGTTAGTCGATTCATAGCAATGTGAGTATGAAAGTACACGCGAGGAGAAAAGTGGTAATACACGACAGAGGCTCGCCAAAGTCACATTCTCGCTATCGAGACCAAAGGACAAGGATCAAACAAGTTCGTCGCATCAAACAACAACGTTCCGTTCAGTTCATTTGTGTTTTATATGATTCGATTTCGTGTAGTGAACAATTTATTTTTGACTTCCGATCGCGATTTTTTTACTTTGTATTGTGAAAACATATATTTGTATATTGTGTAAATACTTTAATATAAAAAAAAGACATGCCATCATTTCATGACGATTTTGTCACGGGAGAACCGTCGAATCTCAGCAATCTCGCGAACATGATGTCGCATTATAACCAAGCGAACTTTAGCGTTACATATCGCCATCAACAACAACAGATCGCGAATAATCAACAACAGCAACAATTAATAATGCAGCAAGCGCAGCAGCAAACACCGATGCAACAGGTTCAACCGCATACCGCGGCCGCGGTTGCCGCCGCCGTCATTGACGGGAGCCACTGGTATGGATATTCTCCTAGACCCATACCGGCAACACCAGCCCTGCATCCGCAGCATCAGCCGAACGCACACACGCACACAATTCCTTCACAGTTTTTTAATCATGCCGAGATGCTCCCTGGATGGCCTTACTCACCTCATTACTCGCAATATATACAATATCAACACCAACAACTGCATCATCTTCAACCGCAATCACAACAGCAGCCAAACTTGGTACAGCAGCGCATCCAGCAGCGTTCGTTGCTAGATGAACTTAATGGCCAACATTCCTCGCCGGAGCAGAATATGCAACAACATTCGCCAGCTCAGCAACTGTATTCGCAACATTCATCGCCGCAACAAAATATGCAACAACATTCGCCAACCCAGCAAATCTGTCCGCAACATTCATCACCGCATCAAAACATGCAGCAACATTCGCCATCTCAACAACTCTGTTCGCAGCTCTCGTCACCACAACAGAATATGCAAGAACATTCGCCCCCTCAACAAATCTGTTCGCAACATCCGTCGCCGCAGCAGAATATGCAGCAAAGTTCACCACCTCAGCAACATTATCAGCAGCATTCGTCACCGCAACAACATATACAACAAATTTCGCCACCGCAACAACAGTGTCAGCATCATCCGTCACCGCAGCATCACGTTCACCGTGGTCAACGTGTTTCGTTATCCAAACAACAACTTCAAGAATACTCGCAACAATCGTTTGAAAATTCTTATAGACAACAGATATTACATGAGTGGGGTATGAGACACGAGAATGGCGGAATGCCG
>NW_021848439.1:837699-849088 GCF_003651465.1 Formica exsecta | reverse complement strand
AATGCCGATCTTAAATCCACATCCATCAATATCCATCAGGCTAAACAGTGTAAGTGACAATATAAACAATGGTGTAGATAGTAGTATGAGCGGCAGTAATAGCACGTTATCGCCTACTAATCCAAATGCGATGTACGATGTGGATGTACCGTGTACCTCTGGAAATATCAACTTGCCGTCGACATCAGCAGCCATACCATCTACATCAAGAGAAATGTCGGTCATACCATCTACATCGAGAGAAATGCCGGCCATACCATCTACATCGAGAGAAATGCCGGCTATACCGTCTACATCGAGAGAAATGTCGGCCATACCATCGACATCAAGAGGATTGCCGTCTAGACATCAACCATACACTTCCAGAATCGCGCATGGAAGAAGAAGTCCCTACGAGTGGATGAAGAGATCATCGTACCAAAGTCAACCGAAGCCAGGTCAGTGTAATTGTCATTTAAAATTTATTGATTAACAAAGATCATTTCGACTCTTACAACTTTTTTATATCTAGTCTTGAATAATGATGTCAATTTATCTAATAATAGAATTATCTTTGTGTGAGATTCGTTGAAATGTGTTAGAAATTGGCAAGATTATTATAACAACATTAAAATAATAAAATAATAAAATAATAGAGCACATCAAAATTATGATAAAAATATTTTCCTTACAGAACACATATAACATGATAACACAAGTATTAAAGCAAAATTAATTGGACAAATATTAATTTAAATTTGCATTTGCATTATTAATATAGATATCAAAAATATTTATTATTTCTTAAAACATGATAGATAACACGTTCCAAGCAAGAAAAAAATTGCCATTTTTTATTTCATGAAATTTATCTTAATATGCATTATAAATAAATTTAATTCAACGCGTGAATATTAGATCACACGCACCGTCGGAAACATTTTATGCTCGATTCGTCGCTCCCTAGTCCCACTTAATTTTTATCTTATCTTGCATATTTGACTAGATGTAACACAACGCAATTTGTAGTGGAAATTATCATAGATCAGATTTTTTTATTTTAATTGACCGACGAAAACAGTTATATCGCTTACAATATACAGTATTTCATTAATCGTGTTGAGAGAAAAATTTCATGTCATTTCATTTCAACCTTGAATTCACATATACATTTTTTCAAATTATAGACTTTGTTATATATTTAATATCCGAATAAACTGTCAAAAATATAAACATTTCTTGTTCGGAATATTTTAGCGAAAAAAGTAAATGAATAGAATTATAAATATCAAATAAAAATAATGTTAATTAGTATCGAGAGCCTAACACAATAATTTCTTTTTCTCTATTATTATTTGCTATCTAAAACAAACTATGTAAAATTGCATTAAAAAATAATTACTGTAATGGTATTAAAAAAACCAATAATTATTAATAATACGTAACGCAGTCATGAGTTCGCAAAGTTTGCGGATATTTAAAATTTTCAACTTTTATTTTCATTAATCTCAGACGTGCGGTTTTCAGAAATCGACGTTTGACGAAATTATGATATGATAACTATTGAATCATTTTCTTCAAAGATTTTTCGGCAACGTTTATTTATAATTTAAACGTCCTTCTATAGTCGTATACAATAAAGCCGTATTTACTATGAAACATATTGTATATAGGATTAAAGCCATGATATTACACGTACCATCGCAACACGATGATATCTGATCAAGTCAGATGAGAAAACGAAAAACAAAAGATCTATCCCCTATGTTATCAAGGATTATAGCCAATAATGCAATTCATTCTCTTAGCACCGTACATATCTATTACAAATTTATATCAGGATATTTAAACGTCGAATTGTAGAACGAACATTAAATTGAAACAAAGCTAAAAAAAGACGCGTCTAAAAAATGTCTAAAAAAGTAGGATATTTTTTTTCAGTAATTTTTCCCATATTTTATATAGATGCTTGGAATATATTTCCAAGAATATATATTTATTACATCTTTAAAAGAATATTGAAGATTCGTACAAATGTATTTTTTATTAGAATTTATTTTTATTAGTTAATAAAATTTTATATTGAAAAAAAACCGATTCTATAGATTGTTCAGTCGCTGCGAGAGACGCGCGAATTTTACAAATATCTTTGATAAGACTTGAAAAATGCGAATAATTAATCTTCGATTTTAAAAGATCGATTGAAAAATTGGACGATTTAAAAACCGCATAATAGAGTTTAACACGCATGTGTTAAGACGCACGTCTAACGAGAACGCCGAGAACTTCGCGCGCGATTATAAACACGTCTCGGCGGTCTAGATACGGTCAAACCATGTAAACACGGTAACAGACGAGCAAACATCTAATTGCTCTCAAATATTTGTGAGATAATCCCTCCCCTACCCTTCTCTCGTCCCCTCTCTCCCCGACCCGTCTGTCCTCTTGTCATACACCTGAATTTTTCTCCGGTTTCGAACGAAAATCCCATTCGTTCGCACGATGTCCTGAATCAACACACGCGACAAGAAAGAGTTTAACTCTTACGTAGCAAAACCCGCGTGTCTCTCGCGGCACCGTAATACTCGATTCATTCGAGTCCGGTGAATTTCTTAAGGAAGAACTCTGGGACGGATCAACTATATCAAAAGTTAATAAATCTAATATATTTCATGTATTTGACATTGCACATATACACATACAAAGCACTTTTAGTCCTTTTAAAATATAAAATTAATAAATAATTTATGAATTAAAATAGAGATTTTTATCCTGTAGAATATAATTTAACCACAAAATCGCATGAAAATAAATATTTAATTCTACAGAGCAAATCTTTACTTTAATTCATAAATTAATTATTAATTTTATATTTTGAGAAGCTAAAAATGCGCAATGTCAAATTCATGAATCTCGAAATGTATTGAACTTATTAACTTTTAACTTAATTGTGATCCAGTTCGTTCTTAATACATATATCGATAACTTCTCATACGATGAGAGAGCTGTCATGTTCATTCTTGCAGCGTGCAACGCTGCTGACAATGCGGAATCGCCTTCGCCAATTAACGAACTCTGCTGTCGACTTGAAACTCTCGGTATGAATTACAATCGAGATCAATTGTTGTGTACGATGTTACTTTGATGTTCTTTTGCATGCATTATATTGTGCATGCAAGTACTCAATGTTGTTTAGTAGAAAATTTTGTAATAAATTTGCGGAACTAGCATTATAAATTTAAATAGAAGTTCATATATACACGTAAGACGCGTCTAAAGAATGTCTGAAAAATCAGGATATATTTTTTAGTAATTTTTCTCATATTATATATATATATTAGCAATATTTCCGAGAATATATTTATTACTTTTTTTTTTTTTTTTTTCTTGAAGGAATATTAGAGAGGCTGGAGGTACTAAGGAGAACTGCGGGAGCTACAATATTCAAAGAAATGTCAAAAATGCTATTAATAGCAACGGAAAAATAAAAAATATTTCTATAAGACCTATAGATCCTGTATTTAATTATTTTTCATACACGTAATGTATCGTAATGATCAAATGATGAAAAGATTGATTAATTATAGTGACATTGATTAATAAATAATAATTAATTGTGGCTCGAGAGAATCATTTATTCGCGTGATATCTTCTGAAATTTCATCATTCATCTCATTTTTCTAGTCATCTTTAGCTCAATAAAAATTTGTCATAAGCAGCATCTGGCGACCATTTTCTTACTAAAAACTGAAATAGCCATTTGGCAATCTTTTTCCGAAGGGTTTGTTTGCACGCAACATTTGGCCGACTATCTTTCCTTTCAGAAAACTACCAATTTCTCCATCCTTTTATTCGACTGGAATTAGTATACCCGTAGGAAAAAAGATATCTCCCGATCACAGTTTCTCCCTTGAATCCTGTTGTCCTTCGGGCTCTAGAGCTATCACATTCTTTCTAGATTCGTAGATTCTTTATTTCTAATTTTCTCTTTCGTTACATCTCTCTCTCTCTTCTCTCTTATTTGCATCTTATTTGACGCGCGTGCAGCAAGTACGCGCTTTAAGTACCTTAAAACGAGCGTGCGTCCCCTGTACCTTCCAACGGCTATTATCTGCATTTTATGGTTATATTGCAGGTAGAAGCGCCGCTCGGGCAGAAGCCTCCTTTCCTCATGACAACAGTCTGCTCGCATAATACACAGAAATGCGAGGCCGTCGTACATTCTCGAGAGGAAGGCGCTTCTTCTCGTGCGCGCTTTCTCGTTCGCGAATCGCGTCGTTCCGTGAGAGCGATTCTACGATAGCAGCACGCAATTTCTACCGGTTTTATGACGCCTTTCGTCTCGCCGCGATCCCTTTATCGTATCGACTTGTGCGGTTGAAAGCACCACCGAATGGCGGACGAAAAATTTTGCCCTTTGAGGACCGGTTACTTTCTTTGAAAAAAAAATTAAATTTTTATAAAATTTATGAAAAGTATTTTTATCTAATGAAAACAAACATAGTTTGGATTAAAAATGAGTTAAACCTGTGATATTTCTTAACGCAATCAGTTACACAGAAACTAATATCACATTCATACCTTGATTTTTGATACCCTCATTTTTTTCTTCTCTTTTCTCACTAACTGCCTACAAACGGCACATTTTCCTTGTTTTCTTTTTTTACCTGGCCTAGATTGAATAAAAGAAGGTAAATGCCTATCAATAAGTGTCTTTGGATGTTCTCTTGTTCTTCTTCCAATTAATTTCGCATATTGATTAATAGTTTCTCTGCTCAATTGAACTCTGAAGTTACCAAATTGATTCCATTTCCAGAAAACTTGAAATTTTAGGAGGGAAATTAATGAAAAATATGAAAAAATACGATATCTATCGATTAAAATTGAAAATTGTATATATTTTATTAATAACTATTGTATATATATGTAAATACATGTGTGTGTAATTTACCTAAAAAAAAAATTATTATATTATCTGTGTACATGCTACTTATCTTTATATAATAGATTTTGTACTCTTAAATGTTTTGTTTATCTCTTAATTGATATAAGTACTTCGATCTCATTATCACCATCTATATCTGACCACAGAATTAATGTCTAAAAATGTTAGGCTTGCTTCCGTCGAGAGACAGTATTTGCGCATTCAATTATTACTAAAAGGAAAAAAATTACAAAAGAATATAATGATATTGCACGAAATATTATAAATGAAGAATCCTCTTGGTGGCGGAGGAAATAAAAATTATTTTAAATATATAATATATATATATATATATATATTTATACATATTTTTGCCTCTTGCCAAAGTTCGACTTTAGCTTTCTCGAGGGCGATTCAATCATAGAAAGATGTAAGGAAGAGTACAACTAACGTACATATTTTGTGCTTACAACCACGTTATTGAGAACATTCAGTGCATTGCGTTCGCGCGACGCGTCATCGAGACTCGAGTAATCGTAGGTGCTAGTCCCGATATCGGTGAGATGAAAAACGCCGACGATAATCCTTCCCGACTGACTCACACGCTCGCATGCGACCCGTGCGTGCGACGAAAAATCCCGACACGACACTCGCCCCCCTTCAAACAAGAGGCCATACAATCCGCAAACTATCTGAGGGTTGTGCCGGCGAATAGTCACTTCAGAATGTAAAAAGTTGTAACTTCGAGTCGTGCAGAGTTGTGAAAAAGTTTTCCAGAAACTAGAAATGTCGATTTTTTCCAAGTTCTTTTTTTTCGGGTGTGATATTAAAGAGAACGAATCATTCACCTTCGATGTTAAATCGTTTTATTTTAACAGTTTTCATTCTTTTTACATTTCATATATAAAAATTGTCGCATATATATTAAATATTATATTATATTTTTTGTTTGAAAATTTTGATAAATTACTTCCAAGCGCTTTGCCAGATTATATTGTTAATTTGTTTTTTATTTTTGTTGTAATCTCTAGTATCGATTTTTTACTTAGGCAGTTTGTTAAACCTTAATAGACGATACTAATAATTATTTAAATCATGAATCTCTCTAGAGAAATTTTACGCAATAAATTTATTATGTGTACACGCGCGCAAGCGCAAACATTTTTTTAGATATGTGAATTATTTCTTATTATATTGCATCGGTGAATAGTGTAGCTTCTTTCGTCTCGCGATAAAAAATTGATTCGAAATTGCAAAATTATCTTTGCGAATGTGGCGTGATGAGTGCCGTCGCTCACATACGAAGAATCTATCGCAATTAAGGCCAGTACCGCGTACAGTTTGAATTTTTTTTTTTATTCGATTACAATCTTCAACGAGATAAAGAGTCTGTCTTTTGATAAGGTTTAAGGATATTTCATGTTTGTTTACGTGCATCAAGTTGCGCGACATTTGCTCTTAACATGTCAAATATTTACACGTCTAACAATGTGCAGCACATATGACAGAAAAAAAATAAAAAAAAAAGGAAAGGAAAAATTCGAGCTACATCGTGCGATATCGTATTGACAAAACTATGGCGAACAGTGTCTAATATTTATTTTTCGTTTATCTCTCATGTGTAGCACTTTATTTATATAACAGAGATTTAAACCGATTATTACGTAATCGATTGTTAGAAAAAAAAGAAATCTGTCATAATCGGAAAAGATTTCCTTTTAGAATATTCTCTCGTTTATTATCAGATCATTCGTTTCTTGAAAATGTTATTCATAAATTTGGTATAATATTTTTTTCTTAGAGAGAAAACGATGATCTTTGTATGTATGAGCGTGTCTTTTTTTTTGACACAATTATTAATTTAATTATATTTTAATACGGCAAATAAATTATGATGGAAACAATGAGTTACATTTCGGAGCTCGGATGATTGAAAGCCGGTAGCGACGGATAAGATGTAATGATCAGTAGCGAACGCGTGTCAATTTATTATACAGCGCGCGTTCTCTCTCATACAGGATATACGGCAAAGATGTGATTCAAGCATTATCATAGATATGGAGAGCTCGAAGTGCCCGCGATAACGATCGATCTCAATCTGTGAGTAAATGAAAACTCGAAACCCGACAGTCCGTAATATATTGCTGGGTGTTACATTTGAACAGATTATACGTAGATTTAATAATAAACGCGCGCACGCCGATGGGTATCACCGAAATGTCAATGTTGCCTAACTCTGTAAATCCTCGATACTTACATTACATTTTGTGCGAAATTTTTTGCACAGTATCGTACAAATAAGATAATTCTTTCATATACGAAACGTAAAACAATGTAGATGTATAAAATTTTATCTTCTAAAAAAATGTGTGCGCTATGTAAAAGTTTTATATCTTAAAATTTATGATTTTCTGAAATGTGTGTGTGTTCATTATTTTTTATATTTAGTAAAATATGATCTTTTTTAGATAAAAAATGTAGAGAAAGTTTCGATGTGATTATGTGATGTAATATATTCTCGCATTTTTTGATTTATTGCAAAAGTTGGGATTTTATAGAATTTTCACCGTGAACACTAGGATTTAAAAAATGGACAAAAATGTATCCATTGTTTAAATTTTTTTTCTTTTTTGCCTTCTTTTTCAAAGTCTCAAGGATTTTGTTCTTTGCCGCCATATTGTTAAAGAGACAAGAGGGTACAAAGAGAAAAGCAGAAAAAAATGTGTTGGAGACAATCTGAAAAATGTTAAGTACCGATATTTCGTAAACTGACGGACAATGAGTTTGATTTTCTGTGAATACTTTTCAAATAAACATTATAAACTTCATTAGACTTTCTTTCAATAATTCATCGTTTATTCGACTCTATTATCTGTCGCTCGTGCATCCTCGTCACGAGGACATCCTCGAGGGCCGAGTTGCCAGCCATGTTGAATCCACCTGGATCCATGCCTAAGATGTGTACCGTCGAAAAGTCTATCTCTATAAGGTCGCCGCTTATTCGTGATGCCACGAAAGCCTCGGTGTCCCCTTATCGAGGAGTGGTGGATTAACGTGCACGCCTTTGATCTCGCCGGCGGGGCCTTATCTAATCGTGTCCCTCTCTCCCGAGACATCTCGCGCCGTTCCCATCTCTGTCTCTTTCATTCCTCTTTTTTTTTTCTTTCTCTCTCTCTATTCTGTATTTTGTGCGCGTGTTACCGCCATGAACGCGCCACGTCGTAAGAAACGCATTCACACCGTGCGATTGCCAACGCACTTTTTTCTTTTACCGCTTTCTGACGTAGCTTGGCGCGTCGCCATTGCCTCTTTCCTCTTCCCTAAGAAATACATAATAAGCGCTCCGCGTTACTCATCGTGAATCGTAAATGCTCTCTGTTCGTCTCTGTTCATATCATTGTTTCAGGCTACCTTTTTTATGTGCGCTTGTCTCTTTTTATATAATTACTATTACAAAAAATGTAAATTTTAATTCTCATACATATGTATATTATAGGTTGTATTTTATTTTGTTTTATTTCGTCTTGAAATATTTCTTATGTGCTTAGCGCATGATCGTTTTAAACGCAAGCTATTAACATAATAAATGTATAGTGTTACTGATATATATACTCAATTAGATTCATAATATTTGAAACTAAACTGATTGGAATGCGAGAGTAGAGTGTCATGTGAGGCAATATTAATAATTTACATTTTTTTTTTTTAAATTGCCATCTAATTAGTACTATTTTTTTCGAGTAATCGTTTTGTAAATCTGAGATAAACAATTAAAATAAATCATAATAATTGCTATGTTTATTGATATAATGAATATAAATACACTAAAGTATTAAATTAAAGCAATTTATATGCTAAAAATAATTAAGATTGGACAAGCTTATATTACATGATAAAGTTTAATATAATTTAACATAATTAATGATACTTTAATTAAATGAAATATTTCGCGTTATAACGTGATTAGAGAAAACCTTAAACGAATATTCATCAGCCTGATTTAGTAAGATCTTGAAACAACCGTTCACAATTTTAAACTATTATATTATACATATATGTAACACATGTCTACATTCAAAATTATAGAATTTACACGCAATTGTTTATCTCAGATGTAAAACTCTTTGCAGAACAGCTAAATTGCAAATTACAACTGCCTTTTACGTTACTCTTTCTTTTGACTGATATTAATTTCTTTAATTAATTCCATATAAAATTCAGCGAAGGACAATTCTTTTTGTATCTTTTTTGTATCGTCAATTATAGTCGACGCGGCTGTCGATCATAGTCGCCGATAATACTGAAAGAGTTAATCCGTCGTGAAATTAATTACGAAACTTCTCTTTGCTTGGTTAATGTCACCACGCAGTGTATGTGCTGAAAACGTTATCTCTTTAACGTATTATTGACAAGAGAATCAGTATGATAGATATTAACCGCGTAATGACGCCGGCCGTTATCTGTTCTTCTTCTTTTTTTTTCAGGAAAAACTCGCACAAAAGACAAATATCGCGTGGTTTACACCGACTATCAGAGACTGGAGCTTGAAAAAGAGTTTCATCTGAGCCATTACATCACTATCAAACGCAAAGCTGAGCTTGCTCTTCAGCTCAATCTCACGGAACGACAAGTAAGTATAAATCCCACTCAAATTAACGTTCAACCTATGTAATGTTCTCTAATAGCTTCTTTTCGCACCATTCCTGCGATATAATCCTGCGTATTAAGATTATTTTAGCAGAAATAACAGCTTTACATCACAAAATAAAAAAAAAAGAATAAGGAAAAGATAACCGCATAAAATTATCTAGAGATTTTATTATACGATCTTTATATACTTGATTAAAAACCAGAGTTAAATGCAATGAGCTAATAATTTTAAGATAAATCATACAATTTAAGAAGTTAATTATATGTGGTTATTTTATTGAATTACTGTATATGTATCGATTTTGAGCTTTTCTTTACGTTATTTTTTTAAATCTTTTTCCGTTTTTTAGCTTCATTTTTATTAAAAATTATAATAAAGAGAAATATAATTTTAAATTTGATATTTAAATGCATTTTACATTACCGCACAGTATAAATGTAGGAAAGATTGATAAAGATTAGAGTAGAGATATCTCTTAATTTCTGAAGAAGTAACAGAACAACAAAAACCGTATACAAAGCAAGAATAATGCGTTATATGTGTAAAATATGTATAAAAATATATATAGATAGGGGAGAATTGCAATACGTACCGGTCTCCTAAATCGTACCTCAATATTAGCTTATTAATGGTAAAAATGTAAAATAATTAAAATTAAATAAGAAATACAGATAAAAAATTATTAAATCTTTATACGTGTTACAAATATTTGAAAATATTTATAAATCTTTGAAAAAATCAAATACAATTAATCTAATTTTTGGACAATTTTTTTTTGATATAATTTTTAAAAATTTATATAGCTGATACTAATCTAATAATACGATTTATTCTGATTTATATTCTTTATATAAAAACAAGTTTATTGTAAAAGATCGTATATTTATTTGTGTGCGTGTGATGTACATATATTATTACAATTATTATAAAATTTAAAGCAATATTTTTATAAAACGTATCATGCTTCTTAAATCGTACCACCATAAAGTTTTTTAGATTGTACCGATACAATTTGAAAACTCATGCTTAACATATTCGCTACCACCTATCGCATCTAGCTTATCACATATAGATTACATCTACATTTATTACTGATATAAAATAATATTAACATATTAATATTAATATGTTATTTAATAATTATTTTACACATGAAATTTTTTTATTTATATCTTCAAAAGAGGATAATTACATAATAATTTATAGTTAATAATTAATTAATAATGATTAAATATTAATGAGAATTAATAATTAATTATTATTAATTAACCACAATATTATAATAATTAATAATAGTTATTAATTAATTAATAATTAAATAATAAATCTTTTTAAAGACAATTACTTATGTGCCTTGTGTTTTCTGTATTTGACTTTTACTAGCTCGTTTTTTATTGCATTTTACATAACACAGAGTATATAATATATATATATATATATAAATATCTTAATTTCTAAAGAAGTAAAATAATAACAAAACTATATATGAATATGCTATTTATATATAAAAATAAAATAATATTATACATATATTATCAGAATGAGAAAGATTGCACTTTTAATTTAATAATTAAAAAAAATGGACATTATGAATTTCTCAAATAATCATAACAACAAAATTACGGGACGATTAAATGCAATCAACGAACGAAACGATCCCCCTGAATGTTCTAGGTGAAAATCTGGTTCCAAAATCGACGCGCGAAGGAACTGAAGCAGAAGAAGAGGAGGAGGAACAATACAATTTGAAATATTAATGAGAATTAATAATTAATTATTATTAATTAATCGCAATATTATAATAATTAATTAATCGCAATATTATAATAATTAAT
>NW_021848439.1:808704-837552 GCF_003651465.1 Formica exsecta | reverse complement strand
ATATATATAAACATATAAATATATATATAAATATATTTAAAAAATCTAAATATATAAAATATAAATTTAAAAAATATTAATATACATATATTATCCGAATGAGAAAGATTGCACTTTTAATTTAATAATTAAAAAAAATGAAAATTATGAATTTCTCAAATAATCATAACGGCAAAATTACGAGACGATCAGATGCAATCAACGAACGAAACGATCCGCCTGAATGTTCTAGGTGAAAATCTGGTTCCAAAATCGACGGGCGAAGGAGCGGAAGCAGGTGAAGAAGCAAGAGGAACAACGGACGAGGGAACAGTTGAGGCAGCAGACAACGGCGCAGGTAGTCGCCGCCGCCGCAAACGCAAACGTTGTGGATGCGACGGCCGGCGGAATGGCGAGTTACGCCGGAGGAGAGATGGGAGGGATGCTGGGCGGTCTGATGCAGGCCAACGGCGGCGGCTCCTCTTCATCGATGGCCATGCCGATGCCTATATCGCAGGCAGCACCTCACCTGTCATCGTTGCCCGTGTGGATGTCCGCATCACCATCCACATCATCCGCGCAACCTTCGCAACCCGTACCTTCGCAGCCCTTACCGCAATCCTTATCGCAGCCCTCGTCCCTTTCGCAACCTGCATCTTTATCTGCGTCTATGCATCCGTCATTACAACCGTCGGAAATAATAGCTTTGAATACAGTGCTCAATCCACCGCACTCCACACCGTAATACAATCTAATTCCACAGTGTCGAGTGTCGAGCGAGAAGAACGCTATATCATCCTCGGAAGGATGAATGGACTAATAAATGGTAACTCCTCCGAGCAAAGATAATGGGTGGAAAAGGGGTGGTGATGAAAATAAAATAGCCCATTGCTTTGTTCGAATTACCGAATTTTATTTAAGTGAAGTCAAAATAATTTGTGATCGAATGAGCGAATGGAACAGCTCGTATCCATCAGTACATTCTCCATCGGTCTGTGATAAGCGACTTAGATCAACGAATCGTTCGTGGATTTATATATACATATATATATATGTATACATATAGATTGATAGATGTAAATAATATAGAAATATAGATACATGTATAAAGATAGATATGTAGAGATTATAACTAGATAAACGATTTGATCTCATTAATTTTTTTGACGTCCACGTATCCACGACGATTCTTGTTGACGTGAGTCGCATCTCGTTTCTATTAGCAAAATTTAAAATTTAACCATAACAAATAAAATTTTACAACAATTTACAACATGTTTCCAATGCATACTAAAATCTAACTTGCGAAAATATTTAAAATCTGTATATAAATAGGATAAATTATTAGAGATTATTATGATAATTATATCTTAATTAATAAGATAATTAATATTTTAAGTGATTGTTATTGTTCATATTTATTAAAACAAATGAATATGTGCCAGTGCGCTGTGGCGCATCCAACTTAATCTGGTATATGTTTTACACTAAACTCTATCCACAATTATAAGATATCCTAACAACTGAAAGTGGATGTATACATACAATAGACTGCATGAATGCCTTCACGCATGCCTATTATACTCTATTATTGCAATATATATAATATCGTACCTGAATATTACTTGTTATTTCTCTGTAATATTCGCAAGTTTTGTACGATTGCGTATAAGGGTAGCGTAAGTATTCAAAAATAATAAAGTTATCCGAAACACGAAGTGATAGATAATAAATAGTGATAAAAGATAATTCTTCGATTGCAAAAAGAGCATTTTACCTCGTAGACGAGATAGAAATACACTGTATGATTACGACGTATTATTCATATGTTATTTCTATATTGATCATAAATTAACTTTAATTATTTATTGGTTAATTATAAAATAATTATTATTATTTATATATTGACCGTAAATTAAATAAAATTGTACACATGATGTTTGTGTAAAATTTTATTTAATATTACTAAAATGTTAATTTATTAATTCTTGCAACAATTTTTTCAAGTAACTCATATCCAGCGATGCATCCTTAAAGTGCTAGGCATCATTTAATACAGATGCAATGCTTATAACGAGATTAGAAGTTGTCATTCTGAACACATTGCATTATATAATTATGCAAAGAAAAGATGCACAAAAATTAAAACATATTTGATTTTTTTTGGTTCTAATGTACAGAAATCAAGCAGTAATCGTACAACAAGGCTAAAATTTAAAGAAGCTTTAAGGAAGCCTCGCCGGACACATATTATTTAATAAAAGTTGTTGAATTTAATAAGATTTATATAAATATATGTACATTTATATATACATATATTATTGTGTATATATTAAGCATTTGCAATCAAAAAATTAGTCGGAATTGAGTCGAACTCAAATTGGTTGGAAAAGATCAAACGCATTGGATACCAGAAATTTTTGAATATTTGCGCACCCCTAGTCATTATAAATTGCGCCGTCTATATAACTCCTAAAAATGCAAGACGTATACATTAGGAAACATGTATATTTTAAATGTAAGTAAATAAAAGACCCACAACATAATATACACTCTTTTATTTTGTTTTATTATATTTCGTTAACGTTCAAAACGCGTTACGATTGATTTTTTATCTCGACATTATCCGCATGAATTTAATTTGCCGCACAATCTTTCTCTTTATTTTTATCTATCTTTTTATTTCCTTGTGTAACAACAAAAAGGTCGACAAAATCATGTGTGTCTTTTGCTATACTTTTAAAATTCCACATAATATTATATTCATCCGTATCTACACTTGTCTGAATTAATAAATACACATCAACGTATATGTGTATTCAGTTAAATATTAAATTTTACAACATCTGAGTATGCATATAATAGAAAATATAAATATAAGATTAATATAAAAATGTGCCTTAGAAAGAAATAAATATCTTAAATACGTTACAATAACATCCACGCACAAAGTTCATTTTCTCTCTACATCCGTTTGTATATTCCTAAATCCGTTCGTATAAACATCTACACAAAAAGTAACTAACGATTGATCCGTTATCTTAATAAATATAACTTTTAATAAATGATACTGTGTACATTGTATCGACTTGCAACGATTGACGTCGATTTATCCATATCTAATGAGTAGTATATAGAGTCAGGCTCATTAAAATTATATTAGTTTTTTCTACTTTTGATCTCTAACATCAAATTTGATATTTTAAACAAACTGACAAATCATTTTCTTTTGAAACTATTTATATTTCTATCAATGCGGTTTGAGCTTGGTCATTAATTAACTTGTAAAATGACCAATAGTAAATTTTAAAAATTTCTATTGTATTATATACGATAACTATATTATCAGTAATTTTTTGATACTGAAAGAAAAAGAAATTGGGGTGCATTTTAGATGTGAAAAAAAAAATGCAAGAACGTGACTCAAAAACGATTCAACGAAACGTGAACTGAGAGTAATAAATATTAGAAAATTGAATCACGTGTATTACCTATGTCATTTATTTCGTTTGCGTGCACCATAAATGCATTGCACGAAGAATCTTTGGCTCAACAAAAATAAATCAGAAAAAAGAATAGTTATTTCTTCTTACACTTTTTTTCATTTCGATACCGTTTTACTTGCATCTCTTTGTATGAAATAAGCCGTTTCTCAACCTTGAATCAATTGTATTTTTTTTCCGTTGACCACATTCCTTCCGTTTTTCAAGATTCTTTATGACAACATTTCGGACCAAGATAATAGTCAAAAATAAATATTGAGTCGATAAATCGAGTCGAGACGACGCTGACGATAATACACACATGGCGATTACGAACAACAATAATTGACTTACGGTTAAACGTGTGTAATCAAAAAGTTTGACGGTGTTATATAACAATGTGCGCGTTAACACAATGGTGTTCTTCGTATAGCTCGCAGCATGCAGTATGCATTAAATAGCAGAAACAGCCCCATTCCTAGAACTCGTGTTCAGATATAAGCAGATATAACCAATGGACTTGGTCTTCCGTATTTTGAGCTAGCCCACGTGTCTATCGAATAACAGATTCGGCTCTGGAAACGGACCAGCTTTACATTGTTCCTAGCCGTTGTCTATCAAATAAGAGAAACAGACATAAAATCGTCAAATTTTGCTCCCATCTTAAAATTTCTCAATTATGAAATTCGCTTCGTCTTTGTCATTTTCACTCGTTAAAACGTGAACGAGTGTATTCGGGAATGTCAAATTAATTGAAAAACTCGCTGCCGATACTAATAGTATAGCATCGTGTCGTGGCGCAAGTGGGAATTAGATCGAATTAGATCGCGCGTAAATGCAAACGTAAAAACGCTTTATGCGAGCGCGCGAATCATCCCTCCTCCCCCGATCCCCCGGATCGAGGAGACTGTACCCCATCTCCACGCATACCGCGAGCGCAGACGAAGGTGGCAACGAGTCCCGCGGGGGCACTGAAGTTAACTACCAGATCGATGTCCGACCCCAGCCCACGACCTCGTCCCCCCGTCTCGTGAAACCAACCCCCTCTCGACACTTGGACGCGACCAAGAGTTCGGGTTCTGTCGAGGCGAATCGGGAACAACTTTGTCGCGGTTATGCGACCCGAGTCGATGATTTCTTCCCCGATGGCGAGACGTCGCCCGAAAGTTCGCTTGCTCCGTAAACACGATTATCGCAAGCGTTTAATGGTTATTCGCGATTGCGATGGTTTAGATTTACGCTAGATATAGTTGGAAAAGTCAAGCTTTGGTAACTAAAGAGAGATAAAAAAATCTCTCTCAATAAAAATATAAAATTAAATACGCACACATCAGTAATTTTTCAGTTTCTTTTTTTAAATAAAATTGATGTAGTTTTTTTAAATAAAAAAGATATGTCTTTTTTTTTAAATAAAAATGATATAAGAGCATTAGTCAATGATTTTAATTAATTTTCTAATAAATATTCTTTTTAAATAGAATTATCAAGAATGTTAAAAAAGATTATTATATTAATTTTCTAATTCACAGATAGAGAGATACATTTTAGAAAAAATTTATATGATAAAATATTTATTTCGTGCTCGATCTTTACCAAAATAATTTTGTTGACAAATCTACGGATGCCAAGATCTCGAATGAGTCTGACGATATAACGAGCCCGACGGTGTGAGAAATGAACGCCGCGGAGAATTAATGGACCTGCTGCATAACCGTATCTATGATCCAATTATTACCGCGGTGCCGATTATACGAGGGTATAGTCATTCGCCATCGGCGATATATCATTGTTTCAACGAAAGAGAGTGCCATCGCGAACGATGAAAAAGTGACGATATCGGAACTTGATCGCATCGCCGTGCCTTCATATTCGCTTTGAATCTATTTCACGAATAAAGATTGCGAGATATAAAAGAGTCATCGATTGACATTTGTTCACATATGTCTAGACGATAATGCAAAATATATATTATTATAAATATGTAAAGATTTACACACACATACTGTGTCTTGTAAAATTTCTAGATAATTAAAATTTGTAGATAATTACTATTCTAGGTAAAATCTAGATTCGCAAAAAATATGATTTTTACGTGTCTACTCGTTGTCTTCTAAGAAATATTTTGACGGCGATTTAATGTTATACATTTTATGCATTATACATGCAGCATAATATCGAGACGACAGAGTTAATATTTAGTTACGTCTAAAAAGTGGTATTCCGATTAAATTTATCCAATGATCGCGCCGACAAAGAAAAGCCGCACATTCGAAAAAACCGACATAATAAACAAAACTGAATATAAATTCTACCTAAAGTATAGTCGCGCGCTTTTTATTTATCGTGATGATAAAGGTGTTAATATGACATTTAACAAAATCATTCATTTAAATAAAAAAGAAATTAATTATATATTATGTACTCCTTGACATATGTTTTAAATTATAATACATATTATTAGAATACATGTTTCAGTTTATTTATTACGCAAATTTAAAATTAGAACGTTTAAGACAAACAGGTATATATATATATGTATATAAAGTAACAGCTAAAAAGTAGAAGATTCAAAATTAAAAATTTTTATATACAAGTCTTCCTCTCCCTCTCTCCTTGTCCATTTGTGGTACATCTGTTCATCATTGTGCCGCATCAGAACTCAGAGTACCATTTGTCGTTGAATGGCAAAAAGATGGATCTTTGTCATATTTTTCAAAATGTGACGAAAAGCACAATAGAGACAATAGAATCTGTCTGCGATATTCGCAGAACGCACGTGATATATGGCGGTTAAACTAACGGGAAGAAGACATAAATGAAAGAAGATAAGAACATATCGGCGTCAGGCTTTTTAAGGATTGAACGAAGGAAAAGGAAGGACAACCCGGTCGGCAACCTGTGCGTAATTGGACCCAAAGACGTAATAGTTTTTACATACCAAATTCCTGGCTGCAGAGGATACATCTCTTTGTTCGACTTTTGCTTCAGGCTCCGTAGGCCCAAGTCGGAAAACACCAAATAGATTCTTTTATGAGGGCCATAAAATGTCTGTGAATCTCGATTCTCGAGTATCGATGGTTCCAAAGGGGCTAATCTGTTGATGAAAACTATAATAAAACGTCGGTTCTCTGCGCGCACGTATTTATAGAAATCCTTTCAGCGCATCCTTACCGAGATATTTTCTGCCCTTCTCGTGTCATTTGTCGAAAAATATAAATTGTTGATTGTTTGTATATTCCTTACGTATGTATACGCGAGTTGAATTTTTTACCTCGTTTTCCGAATAGAGACTGATATATATACATGATAAATATTTAACTCACATATTTTATGCTTTGAAATTTAATTTATATTTCTATATTTTAAAAATTTTATTAAATTTTAAAAACAATAGAATGTGTAACATGATCAATTATTCCTTTGGAAAGATAGGAAAGAGGATACCATGTATAATAATCGCATTTGAAAAAGTTAGTGCTTTTTTGTGTTAAAAGAGTATAAAAGTAATAAAAAGAAAATTTATTAATATATAATTATCTTAAATTTTGGCAGGTTTTTCAAGATCCCTCTCTGGGAAATTTTACGAAAACATACAGATAACATTTTACCGTAAATTTATATTTTATACAATATAAATATATATTACGTATTTTAATTATAAACTGTATAATAAAATATCCAAATGGATACATATAAATAATTAGTACTAATTATTACTAATAAATATTATAATAATTTATTCGCTACAAAAACTGGAACAGGCTTATGAAGGAGAGCAATGATGCAATTAAAAAAACAAATATATACACAAATTATGTTTCTGATTGACCTAAATTCATTAAAATTTAGTGACCAACGAAGAAAGCTTTATCGAAGGACTATTATAAATATTTGCCATATTTTTTAACGGTAGTAACGCGGAAAATATTTTGTCGGACAGTATTCACTTTGTGTTTATCTTTTTTGCATTATTTACTCTCGCGCTCAATCTTCACTATTATCTGTATATAATGGGCTTTTTTCTTTTCATTTTTTCGTAATCGAGAATATTCGATATCCCTTTCAAATGTATCTAAAACAAGCTTTGTATACATGTCGTATGAATGTATATGTATGTAATCATGTGTATGTGTGTTTTGTTTCTGTAAATGTTCTGGACCTACAACACAGAAATTCTTAAATATTTTCGCCTTTTTTATAGAGATATAAGAGCTATATATAAAAAGGAAAATACATCGTTTAATATATATATTTGTTGATCGTTAGCTATATGTGCGCTATCCTCACTTCCATCTGTAATTAAAAGCAGGACTCCACTATATCTACATTTAAAATGGATTTGCAGCTGAAATTTTGTTAATGGCGTCCCGGCTAGGAATAACACCCTAACTTCTCACGAAAATGCTGTCGATGTTGTACCTCATATAAGCGTTACCTTTTGTCGATATATTATCAACAGAATATCGTTATCTGCCTATTTCTAATCACCAATAAGATATAAAATTTGTTTAAGATTTTTTTTGACAAGATTTATAATTTACTACAAAATTTACGACATAATGATGTTTATAATTTTAAAGAATACAGACGCAAAATTATTTGCTTTCTATTTGTAATATAACGCAGTAATTTTAAATACGATTTTCCTGTAAATATATAATTTGTAAAACTTTTGCTGAACATCGTAAAATTCATGAATTTTTTATTATATATCTTTTTATTTGTCTCATTTTATGTGATTTATATATCTTATATAACGTATATTTTTATCATTATAGTTCTTTTGCGTATAGTTTTCTACATATAATTTTGTGTTATACGAATAAAAATATATAGATTAAAATACATATTTTAAATTTTTATTTATTCAAATTTAAATTTGTTAACACATATGATGCACATTAATTGTAATAAAAATAATGTATTATTGTTTTTATTAGTATACATTTTCATTAGTAATACGTTTTTAAATCAATGTGATATGTATTTTTTTGATCAGTTGCATACAAATAAATCATACAATCGAAAACTTTTGATAATGTCAGCTCTTTCTAATATCTTCTGTTCCATTCGGCGCACATTTACAAGATGTCGTTACTTATCTTTTAGCTTTTAGCTTACCACTTGTCCGTTACAAGGCTCAAACCGTTTCACGTTTTATATTTTCCTTACCTGTTACCATGGAAATTGTCACCATGGAGATTAGTGATACCGTGAACAAAACAGACAAAACATACAATGAGAGTCTATAAAACAGAAGATTATATAGTTCTGTAACTTTACAGCGAGAGATTTAATAAATTTTACATAATATACATACTAAAAAATGACAGCTTAAATAATTTAAAATTTTGTACTGCAAATAAATTATGTAAATAGAAAAGATGTTTCTGAATAAAATTCTATTATAATCGACATGTCTGTCTCTCATATCGACTTTATAAGTGGAACGACTCAATGTTCGGAAGATAAAACCGAGCGAGATCTCGGTCTTTGCTATGCGTATCCGGTGATCGATGACGATTGTAAAACGAGCGACGTGCTCGCGAAAAATCGAGGTACTCTGCGAGTGTCGAACAATGGAAATTCATCGGCAACGGAGGATGGATTGTACGTATCCGAGAATCCTTTTACCAGCAAGATAATCAAACCGTATCAGCTCGACGACGTCAAACGACTGGATTACGAGTCGCGACCGCGATTTCGCGGAAAACTCGTGGAAATCGCGATACGCGAGATTCGCATTCACACGCCGCGCGAACATCAATCGGATGACACGACGACGATCGAGATCATCTCGGTATCTATTTTGTTCAGAGGGAGACCGATATGCAAATCGAACAGTCCGTTCAACAGAAAGCTGTACAAGCTGTTGATCAGAGATTCCGAGTACCACGATCTCTCGATACAAGTGCACACGCGACACGGTGAATCCAGCGTGCTTCCGTTACCGTTGCCCCAACGTTGCAACGTCAAGGACCACAAGGTGGACATAGACTTCGCGATCAATGACGGTTTGCACGGGATACATGCTGGGATTGTCGCTTGTACCATTTCTCTTTCTATATATGGTTCTAGCGATGAGCCAAAAAAAGACAGCGGGTGTTATCTTTACAGACCGAGCAACGATCCGAACGATCCGCAGAACGGCCTCTCTCTATTGAGACCGCAGAAGAGACGCCCCGTTAACAAGAAAAACGTCGAGTATTTTTTGCTGGAAGATCCGGCTTTGATCTTCGTTTCAGATGTCGGCGTAACGGCTCGTAAGTTGTCTCCGCCGGAATCCAAACCGCCAGACATCGTGGTGACTGAACAACCGGCGTTCTCCCTGCTAGATGTATCCTTCAAGAATCTCTTTCGCCCTAATCGACCGCTCAGACCGTCATCGAGCGCTCATCACAGCAGGCATCACACCATAGGAAGAACGATCCTTGCCGTTACTGTGCTGCGGGGGGTGGAAGTACCAGTGAGAGAAGAATCAGCGCTCGTCTCTCCACTGCTGGAAGTGGAATGGGGCAACGTTGTTCGCACGACTTCGGTCGCAGATGGGCCCGCGCCTGTATGGCAGGAAACAGTACACTTGGAACTGCCCAGACAGACCGGCGAGCATTGCGTTAAGTTTCGCCTGTATGATCAGCACCCGGTCTGGGGCCAGCAATGGCTGGGTGAGGCGAGGGTCCCGCTCGAGCGTCACAGAAACTATCAGGAGCTCGAGCGTTGGATCGCTCTGTCACCTCTTTTCAGTCCGGCGTTGCTGTTCGGTTACGCGCAAGCCAGCCCGGGACAATCGCATACCAGGATCTACGTGCTGATGAGACTCGAGCAACCTGGAAACTCTATGGAAGCTAACGCTATCGACACTCTGTCCAAGGGCGTCCAACGTTGCTTGGCGCATCCTTATCAAATATCCGGCATAGAAACCCCCGACGATGCCGCCCGGCTCGTCATGCTCTTGTCGTCGTTGCCTATTCATTACGGCCCGGTCACGCCACGCCAGGCATTGAACGTGAATAAGGTTGATCACTATGGCAGAGCGGCTTTGCTAGCGACGTTGCTGCAGGCTTTCGGCTTGCAATCATACGTACTGTTAGGTATATAAACTTAATGAAATATGTAAAGCAGCAGGATTCAATAATTTAAATATCGATGATACAAGTAATAATTTCTCTATTCCATTTAATTTTAATTCAACGTTATCAAAATTTGAGATATCGCATGTTTTAATATTTTTTAATAATTTTATTAAATCAAATTTATTGTATTTATATTAAAATCTTTCTACTCCTTTTCTTCGTGCAATTATCAACAATATGTATAAGTCAATTATAAGCCAAAGTGCAGATATACGGTATTATATTTATATTGTTGACATGCATCAGAACAGATGAACATAATGTTTTAGGGTTGTGAATGTTGCAGGTTCTTCGCAGATAAGTAAATGGACCGCATATGTTTTGACCACCAAGGAGAATGACATTGTTTTATGGGATACCGAGATAGGAGAACATTATAAATTAAGCGATAGCCGTTGTACTTTGATGAAGGTGTCCCGCTTAATTAATTACTCTGGCGTTAGTATAAAACAATTATGTAGATGGATCTCTAAATAACGAGACAAGAGCTTACCCACATATGTTCTTTCAGCATCGTTTATTTATCTCCTTTCTCATAATTTTTTTATTTATACTCTTATTTTACGATCGTTTCTTTCCGTTTCAGATATGGGAAAACACGCAGAGATCTACTCTGCCTCACAACCTGAAGTATAATGTGGCGATCAGCAAGGATTGGCGGCCGCTCGTGCCTGTCGCTACATCATCGAGCAGTAATCGATCCGTTCAGACACTGGAATTGGCCGTCACAGCCGAGGAAGACGCACAAATAAAGGAGAGCGCGTTGCAAATGGAGCAACATTTGCGAGACAAATTGTCGGGTTTACGTAGCGCTCTCGGCTTGACGACGATATTTAATCGTCACGCGGTGAGCGTCTTGCGCGGCTTCATCTCCGATATTCCGAACGACGTCAAATACCAATTGGACAAACGTGATTTGAAACAATTGTTCAGAGCCTACCATACGCACGGTTTTGTCTTGAACCTGCGTCAAACTACCCTTGACGAATTGACGGAACAGATAGCCGCCACGAAAATCCATAATATTACCGGTCCCGTCGAATTTGCTCTTGTTTGCCACATAAAAAGATACGTCGGTAAGACCTGCTCGATATGGTTGGCCGTAGCGATTTTACGGAATCGTTAATCCTTGATTTTCGCGACGATATTGCTACCTTTCCTTTCGTCAACGTAAATAAGGTTTTAACTAAAATGTTTTATAAATAATAGTTACAATGAAAACAAAACTCGTTGAAAGATTAAAAAACTTACTTTTGATACGTCTTCTTGTTTTTAATGATTAAATGACTGAATAGTACGTTTTGATTTTTTTTAAATCAATTATATAATAGATTACATCTATTTTTAATATTTAATGGAAAGAATTAATTAAATTAATAACATTAAATTGTCAATTTAAAGATGTTTCTCTTAAATATTTTTCTGTTCTTCATGTATGATGTAAATATTTCCTCTTATTTCTACAATAATAATTTTATTTTTTATTTTAGATAAATTTATTTTATATTTTTCTCTCATGATCTTAAATAATTTAATTTGATATTAATAAATAATTTAAAATAAAATACAAAATAATAACAAATATTGTTTCTATTTATCATAAATTACATATATTGCTATCCGAGGGAGAAAACCTCTTTAATATATAAGAATAAATCTTTAATAATAAAATATGCGAATGGTGAAACTGTATAAAGATAACATACTTCCGATTTTATTGCTACTTAAATATGTTGTAGGGGAGATTCTTCTGAGTAATTCCCCGCAAGAAATTTGTAGGAGACGGCATTAGTTTAGGAGATATAACAAATTAAAGTTTCATAATTTTAATACTTTTTCTATTATAAAATAAGGAAAAATGGAGTTTGTTTATGTTGTATTTATGTAGAGCAGACGTGGAAAAACTGTTTGTTTACATTTACGGGATAGGTGTACACTCATGGATACTTTGTCAATAATGTGTTTCACCTATTTCTCGCAGTTCGTTAAAAGCTTTCAACATGCGACGACATGATTCAGAAATTCATGTAGTCGCAGCTGTTAACAAACTGCGGGGAATATGTGAAACACATTATTGACAAAATACCCATGATCGTGTACCTATCCCGTAAATATAAACGAACACTTTTTCGTCTGCTCTATAACAAATACAATGTTAAAACTGTGAAACTTCAATTTGTTATATCTCCTAAACCAATGCCGTCCCCCACTTATTTTTACGGGGAATTACTCAGAAAAACCTCCCCTACAACATATTTAAGTGGCGATTAAATCGGAGGTATGTTACTTTTTATACAGTTTTACCATGCGAATATATTTATATTGTGATCGAATGTGAAGTCATCTATACATGGTATTTCCCATGTGAATTATTTCCTTGTAAATTATTATTAATAAAATTTTATAAATGTCGTGTAAATAACATTGGATTAATAAATAAGAAAAAAACGATCGATAGAATTAAACATGTATTTCATTTCATTCGTATATCGAAAACTGTTTAATCATTTTCTTGATGCTTCATTTTTTCGTATAACTATACGTCTATCATTATGTCATAAAAGATTATGTCATAAAGAGCTAATTGCATTTACTTGCCACGTGTGTCTAACGCGATTTCTCTAATTCCAGTACGATATACTGCTCGCTTTTTAAATTAGCGGAAATTTTGTTTTTTTATATATTGTATATTATGTGTACAATAAATATAATTATATATATGTAAAGAAATAATTTCATTCAATGAGAAATACAAAGAAAAATTATTTCATAATATTTAATGATTAGAAGTTAGATATTAATTAATGGAAAATTTTATATAGAAAGGTCGTAAATAAACGTGAATTGTAAATCATTAACATAATGCATTTTTTTCCGTTTAAGCATTGCGCAGCAATGCCATTTTTATAACAATTGCATCATCCATTACATTATGTGAGTGTAATAATTAGATAAAATACATTAACAATAATATAATTAGCTAAAAGAGATTGAGGAATATGTATATTGAAAGAAAACACACAATTCGCAAATAATAATAAACTATTGTCACGAAATGATTATCTTGTAACTTATACAAGGGCTAAGAGTTTCTATATCTGTAAATTCCTGGGATAAAAATATGAATCGCACTGTGGATGAAAAGCAGATTCTACGCGAATAAGAGAAAACACGTCATGATATAAACATTTTCTCTGCTTTCTGCAAAATTTTCTTTCTGTTTCTCTTCCATTGTACAATTTTCTTGCTGCTATCGTAATTCTCACTGCGACAAAAACGCGTCATTTGCATATGTACACACCTGGATTACTCGTTGTAGAAAAATGTCCGTATAAAAATCTGCGTCTAACCGATGGATACATTGTTTTTGTTTAAAAATATACATCGTTTAGAAACGAATAAGAAATCTATCCTTTATCCAAATGTGTTCAATTGTTTAATAAAAAGGTCGAACTTTCGTGCATCTCTCACAATCAGTTGAAAATTAATTACGTTATAGGCGCGCGTTATTGTTAAAGTTTCTTAAACGTTTATGCATTCAAGACTCGTTCGTGATGTCGCTCGCGAAATTTAATTAAAAAAAAATCAACGCATGCTTAATATTTCGCATACATTTCATTGCAAACGTATCAGAAAATCGAGCGCGTTAACTTTCGAGAAGGGCCTCTTTTGTTCTCTTACAATAGATGCAACTCGAATCTTCCCGTAACGAACAAAACGAGAAAGAAAGAGATACCCTTCCATTAAAAGTTTTTCCGCTGTTAATATTTTTTTTTTTTTTCATCCGCTCATCTACAGATAATTAGACCTTCCTCCGATCTGTTTATCTATTTCTTATCTATAGGTATCTTTCTTCTCGTTACTATTTGTTTTAAATAATCTTAATTGTAGAGAAAGATTTCTTAAGCTTGTTTACTCTGATTTTAAAAGAAGATTGTTTTCTTTTGACCGTATTTTGATATTTACGTAGAACCCTGTCGCGTTTCAGGCCTTCCCTCAGTATGTGTATGAGACCTGTCGCGCTAATCACTACGTACTCCGGTTCTAGAGCGCCTCCGGCATGTATGTATCATTTAATATATACAATCATGCTGAGAAATCAGCGTTGTGTCGCGAATGTACAGTTGATTGAGCTGACAATGAGATGAAGGAGAAATCGCGTGTCGATAACTTTGGAATCACGTTGCTGATCACGTTGCCTCGCGAACACAAAATAAAATCCCTGTTTTTCTTTCTCACTTATTTTTTTTTGTTTCCTTCTTTTTTTTTCTTACGTTATAAGTACGTTATAACTACCGTTGATACTGATCCTCGCCGACTACTAGATTACTAATGTCCGTGACTATATTTTTTCTTATTGTGTGTCCCGAGCATCGTGTATCGTCGGATTCTCGAGAGATTCTCAGAAGGAGGTTCACTGGGCCTTCCTCTTGGTCACCCCGTTCGTGTAACCGTTCGCGTGTCCATTCGCGATTGTTCCGTTGCTGAACGTTGCGTCAGCAGTTAGTTGCATGTTCATAGATTTCTCCTTGGCGGCTTTTATCCTCTCCAGTCGCTTCTCCGCGTACGCTTGTTTACCCTGCAAACAAATGTCATGAATCGATAATATTCGTGCGCATCAGTTATGTCCGAAGTCCATCAAGTCCAAGACTGACCTTTGCGATGTAAGCTTTGGCATAGAAGTTCCCAAACAGAACGATGAAGGAGAGCATGTAGATCACGAGTGCGTACTGCATCCAAAGAGGGAAGTCGCATCCCGATCGAATGCCGTTGATGCCCAGAACTAAAGCGGTCGTAAACTGGATGAGCTGGAGGATTGTCAAGTACTTTTTCCACCAAAGGTACTTGGTCACTGAGGGGCCCAACGCGGCAAGCCCGTAGTACGAGTACATCAGCACGTGGATGAAGCTGTTTACCATCGCTGGCAGAAAAGCTGCAGACACGCGTGAATGATAAGAGGAACATGATCGATTCTCTTCTATTACGCGTAAACAAAGCGACTTTTTTTATTCTAATATCATATAATTAAATTTTCAAAAGAAAAAGATGTAAGTCATCATTACTCGTTGATAATTATTATTCTGGTCGACGTTTGTTAGACCGCTTTTAGTAAGTCACCGACCAAAAAATTATTAAACTATTATAATAAATTAATATTAATGGAGAGAAAAATATGCCGAATACTTACTAGATCCGCTTGGTACCCATTTGATACCGATCCACCACAATGAGAACATGGTGGAATGATGGTAAACGTGGAGGAAGCTCAACTGATTATCCTTCTTACGCAAGATGAAGAAGAACGTGTCGCAGAATTCCAGAAGCTTGCTAAAGTAGTACCACCAAACCGCGTGAGCAATCTGAATATAGAAAGCATTTCAATATTTCAGTATTTTTTAATGGCTTCTTCTCGCGATCTCACGTGGCTTAAAAGTTTTTCTATCAACTCGTAATTTATTTCAATAAAAAAAAGAAAAGGACAGGACTTCTACTTTAAATAAAAAATTGTTCAAGCCAGCTTGAAATGTCAAAATGTAGAAAAGAAATTTTTCTTTTTCTGTTTCACCGAAATTTCTCTTACCTGAAGTTCACCAGGGCGCGTAACGTGCCTTATTGGCTGACACACATAACTGTATCGTAATCTCGTGGATCCTACAAATAACTGCAAAAGAAACAAAGAGATATCGATGAAGCGACGGAAGCGCACTTTCCGCCAAGTGAAAGCGGATACATGGGAATAGATGAAACGATCCGCGATATTTTCTCATTACCCGAGGCAGGAAATGGTATACTCACTTGAATGGCAATATAAGCATTGAGAAAGGCCATGGCAAGGTTGTAGGGCACCAGCGCCCAGGTTAATTTAAAAGCTTTCCGCTTCTTCATGACCTTAGGACCCGCCCAAACAATGAGGAGGTATAACAGCGTGTATATTAACGTTGGTTGCGGTGAATCAACCAATAACCAACCTCTCGTCCTCTCGTCTATAAAGCAAATTACAATAAAGATTTTGTGACATTTTTTTATATTTATTTAAAATATATAACAATTTATTTTTTAAATATTTATATAATTATTTTTATTTATTTTTTATAAATTTAAACTAATATCTCTATACTTAGAATTTTTATAAAATTAGACTACAGCTATGATTTATATAATATAATTAAATAAATACATATATATAAATATATTAATACACACATAAGTGTGTCAATAATATATAATCAAAAATTAACTTTTTTTTATTTTTATAAATTTATCAATAAATTACGTAAATTTATTAAATACACCTACGTGCGCACGATGTTGCGAAAAGAGACAAAAACGAATATTACAATTCAAATAGCGTAAAAAGCAATTTCCGTAAATTACCTGCGAGGGACAGGGTCCAGAGGTAGTAGTCGTATGCATCGCTAATGAGTTGCGCTGTCGAATTAATGAAGCTCGCCATCGCCTGCAACAACACGAAAAGAATTTGTCATCACCCTCGAATCCGTAACCGCCTTGAATGAACTTGCATTTACGGCTTACAAATGCGGGATAACTGCCGTGTTGAGTCACATTCTCGGCTTTAATCATACACTGTGTCGAGAAGCGTCAGGCCGCCCCGCAGGTTAACAGCGGCCAATAATAATTTTAATAGAATAGCCGCTTTCTATTGTCGTATACTTCATCTTTCAGTACTACCTTGACCGAATACCACATCTTTAAGCTTAGGCGCAAGGTATCGGAGCAAGACCATCATCGGCGAAACCACTAGTTTTACGGCGTCAAGTACTTTATCGCCAACAAGGTAAATTTTAATTGACATAGCGAAATCAGCGACATTGAGCGCTCACGAAATACGTGTGTCTCGTAAAGAGAGAGAGAGAGAGAGAATAATTGACATTTTAAATATGAGTATAATAAATAAATTTTGATTTTAATCATTTAATTATTTTTCAATTATTCTTCTTATTTTTCCTATATATATTGATAGAATTTATACAAGAAAAAGAAAACATATATATGAATATATTTTATATATAATTATATATATTTATATTTGATTATATATGAATTTTTTCTTTCCGGGTGTGTCAATAAGATATTTAACTATTTAAATAAAATATTATAAGACACTTAACAGTGACATATTTGTATCGTATTAATGTTGATTGATTAAAGGGAACTTGCAATACGTATATGCGTCTATTAGCGCGTAATTAATCCTTAATAGCAATTTCCTCGATGCACATTATCCGGTCGTTCATTTCGCCGTTCGCATAGTAGAACATAACTTTCACGCTCCGAAGAAAACTATTACCACTATCTCCCTGAGTCGCTATAAACATGTCCCGATAAACACTTCTCTTCTTTAAGCGACTTGTTGTCAAATCGATCATCCATCAACTAACACACATATCTATCGAGGAAAGTTACTTTCATTGAGGGAGCGACTCCGCGTATTGAACTTTCGGCACAAACGCGAGTTATTATGTTAACGAAGATTCATGTCGCGATTCATACAATGACAAGCAAAATCTTATTCTTTTGCAACTGCAAAGATGGGGATCTATCGCTTCAAAGAGAAATGAAATATTTCACAAAAATATATCACACCTAAGGTAGAGTGAGTCTGCGGATAAAAAGGGATCCCGCTGAGAAAAATTTGGGGACATATCTGGAATTTTAGGACTTCAGATTTTATGGCACACGCAAGAACAGATGGTTATAACATATATCCTATCACGCATTAAGCAATAATCATCATAATAATATCACACAGTCAGCAAATGCATCACATGCAGTCGTGTACGTACATATATCATACGTATATCGTGATACGCATTTTAAATTGAAATTTTTTCTAAAAGAAAATCGGACAACTTTGGTTCTAGAATCAACTATTAAATATTAAAATGTTGTAATATTAGAGCAATAAATAGAAAATTTTACTTATCTAACAACTTAACTCATCCCCTTATTTATCTATTTTAATTATCTAACATTAGTTATTAATTAGCAATGTTAATTATTTTTAAAAAATTATATTTTTCTTACATTTAGAATTTGATTATACATATTAATAATTTGAGAATTTGATTATACATATTAATCGTTAATAATTCATGTTTGTCATGTCGCTCATCGTCGCGAATTGATTCAGAAAATTATATTAACAATTGACTTTGCATGTATAAATAAGCTACATATATATTTTTTTCAAACAAAGAGATCATCACGTTGACATATAATTATCTCAGACGGAAGTAATTAGCATTGTATAAAATTGAGCTCGCGTCATATGCAGCGAAAAAACGTGATTAATCATTTCATATGATCGGTTTAAGTGTAAATTATGATTAATGTCATCTTTAAAATCTAATACGGCCATTGAGCACCATATGATACGTGACAGTGTAAAAACGAAATACGCTTTCGTTATGACGCGGTACGGACAGAGAGAAGCGCAAATGAGAGAAATCTATGAATTTTGCATTAAAATGCATTCTGCTCTTCATTAAGTTGCGTCCCGCACGTAATGAAAGCGATCGCGCCGCGAAGCATGCACACAATAATAAAATACGACAGAAATTAAGTTAACATAATCACGTAAAATTCACATATATATATATATATATATATATGATTCGATAAATTTGTAACAAGTTTGTAAAAAGGCTTTTTCCTTTAATCCCTTTTTAGAAAGAAAGAAAGAGAGAGAAAGAGAAAGAGAGAGATTATAAATATTCCATTACTAATTAATATTCCAAGTGCAAAAATTCTTGCTTAATTTTTGTTTTTTGTATACATGTTTTAATATATTTTATATATATCGCAAAAATAACGTGTATAATAATAAGCTTAAGCTTTTAGCTACGCAAACTTGATATTATAACAGATATACCTCAAACATAGATATAGATTTTCCGATATAGTTATACTGACATATTTGCTTTCAATTGTTTGCATAATTACGTGATCGCATTCTAAGCGGAATTTAGATATCGTATATCAATGTATGCTTATCTGAAATTTTCACGAATCAACAAGTGAATTTGCTGACAATCGCGTATTTCCAAATGGCGTATTGCGATATTGTACCTTGAATTATAAGTAGGTCATTATCCGTCATCAAAGTCTATTTTTTTTTTATCGTCACGCGCGATTCCGTTTTTCGATCTTCGGCGACAGAAAAGCTTTAATCGTACTAAATATTTCTATGTTGAATCTTTTAGGGATAGGAAAATCACCCTACCCGAAAACCGCTATATCGCACGATGTAATAGACAATTTTGTGATACAAATTTAATAAAAAGAATCTTGTTTCGATTACTTGCAATTATATTATAAATATTCCATTAATAATTAATACTTCAAGCGCAGAAATTCTTGTTCAAAATTAATATATATTTTTTTATAATTGTATTTATAATTACTTTAAAATTGCACTATTACATGGTACAAGATAACCATTTATACCAATATTATTCAGCACATTTAAGCAAAATAAAATTAATTCTGAGACCATTACACTAAGTACATAAACTAGTTTTCTATTTTCTAAATTATTAAAAAACAATTTATTAATTTTCTCAAATCTTTCATTCTTTATATATTTTAATATATATTTTTTTTAAGTATTTATGATACGCGCTGTACTGATAAAAAACGCCTTTAAAAACCCGATGAAGAAGAGACTCTTGCCGTATCGCAAAGTTGCCAGTTCTATCAAAGAGTCACTTAGACTTGAGATTTTTTTCTCGAAGATGAGAAGAGACTATCTTACCTATGATATACACGGTTCTTTAGTTAAGAGTACCTTAAAGTCAAGTGTTCGGATCCCTGTTCTTCTACAACGGGAGCGAAATTGGCGTTCCGGGATATCGTTCCAGGAATATCGATGATTAACCGCACCCGCGACGTTTACGTTAGAATGACATGGCACGACGACCGTGCGCTTCAGAGGACGACACCGCGCGAGGTGTCCGCCGAAAAGTGCTTATCCTCCTCTCCTTTCACGAAAGCCGGGGGAACCGTGGCACGTCGTGGTCGCTCGACAAAGTGGCAGCGCCGTTTACCAGCTTAGCTGGTCTACTTTATAACTTTGGTGCCATCCGCGCCACCGAAAGATTCTGGTGGTGGATCGTCCGGCACATCGGAGGTGGTATTCGCGCCCGCGGACGTAGGAACGTAAACGAGGCCAAAACCACGATCGCGTGGTGGGAATCAATCGTGGGGATAGATCGACCAAGATCGGTTAAGGCGAGGATCCCCGCGATCGAGGCGTATCCCACCCTCTGATCGTCACCGTCTGGCCCCCTCTTCGCGCGGAAACGGACCCGCGAGCGAAGACAACAGGTATTCACGCGTTGCCTTCGCCTCTGCGATTTCTACTTCCGTCCGCGGATTGATAAGCTTCAATCGTGTGAGATTGAAACGTCCAATTTTATGTATGTAAAATTGGATTAGGCTTCTCGAAATATTAGTGAAAGATAAGTAAGAGGTAAGATGTCAGAATAGGCTGAACAGACATTCTAATTATCACCTTTCCAACGCCGTTGTTTTACCGAATTTTTACATTTATCTTGATTTCATGTAAGATGTTAAAATAGACTGAACAGGCATTCTAATTTTCACCTTTCTAACACCGTTGTTCTACTGAATTTTTACATTTATCTTGTTAGTGATTTCATATATATAATATTTCTATACCTAATAAAATTATTACATTTATAAATTTTTTTTAAATGGAAAAAGGAATTGGTGTGATAATTTAGATATATTATAGTTTGTGTATATCTTACTTATTACTTTTTTTACTCAAAAATTTACATTTTATATTCTCATAAATATAAATTATTAATAAATGCAGATAGAAAATTATTGAATTTCGAATAATGAGATATTAAGTTTTAAGATGTACAACATTTTATTGGTGCAAAAAAAAAGAAATACAGTTTCTAGAATCGAATATTCTAACTTTATTACTGTTTGTAATATTTCAATTTTATTGTATTGCAACAAAGTCTCGATGATCCCGATTTACGTTAATTTTTGCTAATACCACGACATGTTAAACAGAATTCAGTTTTGAGAGATGCTTCAATGCAACGGTAATACGATTAAGGAGCAATTATACTCGAGAAAGCTTTACTGTATTTAAAAACAAAAATATATATAATGGCTCAATAGATTAAAATCAAATTAAATTAATTAGAAGAAAATGGCAATTAGAGCCAGGCGCGGTAGTTGGAGCGCAAACAGACTTACTGTATTTATTCTATCTTCATCACTAAAAACAAGATCGCGTTGCAAAGTTAAAACGTTTTAATTGCGCTTTAACAAACATTGCGATTTAATACGTAGTTAATAATTTAATTAGAGTAACAAAAAAATTAGAGTAACAAAAATTCATGATTTTAAATAAAATCGATTCATCTCACCAATGTTTGTTGTTTGTCAAAATAAGCATGTTGATTTAACACAATCAAGTCGTCCTCGTAACAATCTTCTTAAAATATAATTTCGTAATCAGAAATTTTTATTTTGCTATTATGTCGCACACAACCGATCGCTGATACGCGAAATTTGACGATTTATATGATAGATATGGGGAACGGGTGTGTGTATAACGTCGGAAGAATTTCTCGCGAATGAAAATGTGTCAGGATAATCCATCTCGTTCCGGACCATCCCACCATATATGTATAGATACCACTTGCTACACGCTGCGTCGCCGATGTAGCCTCGTTTTCCAAGCGAGAGTCGCGCAGCATCTCCGCTACGTAAGTCTTCTCATAGCGTTTTTGCGGTTCAGGATCCTCGTGTCAGAAAAGTGGGCCCTGGAGCATCGTCCGGGCAAGGACGAACAACCGCGAGGAGTACAAAGATTCCCTTTCGTTAACTGTAGAATATTAATTCAGCAGGTTTCTCAAACGATACGTAAAATCGATGCATGTACGCATGTTTTAAAAAATATGTTCTAACATACATATATATATTAGAAACATGAAGATATCAAATATGTTAAGTAAAACAATGGGCGCATTTAACGGACTCGACAGTTGGATATCAATCGAACGTGATCGGTTCTTATTTTTAAAATCAACAAATCAATGTTGAGTGTTGACCAGACGATACTCAATTATTGAGTCCGCTGAATGCGCCGAATCACGACATATATAAAAACAAAAGAACTGCATAAACAGGTATAAAATTTGCGGGATCTATGATGTAAAGAGTTAATTTTATACGTTTAATTGATCTCAATGTCACGGCATAAATAAGTGAAATAAAGAAACAATACTATAGAAGATCAAACGTATGATTACGCACGTAATGACGATGCATTAAATTTAGGAAATAATGTAATATGAATACAAAATAGATATAATATATTTATATTAAAAAAATCAAATTTCTATATCACGCAATCTAAGAATACATAAAAATGTAGAACACGCATATATATTTATAATATAATTAATGTGAAGAGAGATAATCTACCATAACGTTTTTTTCTTCTATGAAATATGTTCGTTTTAATCTCTATTTATTTCAGAGAGTTCTCTTATTTTATATAGACTACTCTATATATAAAATATATGCTATAAAATGTATGCAAAACTTGACAAAGAGTCGAACTCTTTTAGAGCAAAAAAATAGTTTTTTTCCAATTTTTTTTTAAATAATTTTAGCAATTGTGCGAGAAGAAAAACGGCGATTGTAGAGAAAGCGATGTGGAAAAGACAAAACCCAAGTCAACGATACAGGTCAATGGACCGCTCGCCGACTGTGTGTAGCACGGTTCCAAAATCCAAATAACTTGGTCCACGCGAACCGAGGCGCGTTTATCGGCTCTTTTTTACCTTTCACCTAATCACAATTTGTATAATTGTGTACTTAAATAGACCGGGGCTCGATGTGTCTATACCAATTCACAGATTTCACACCGACATTTCTAGTAAAAACCATCTCGCAAAAAATTAAAAAAAAAGACCGACACATCCGTTCTACGTCTCCGATAATCGATTTATGCCAGCCAATTGAGCTTCCAAAAAGATTTGTGGAAAATAAAATTATTATCTATTAAGATTTTCGTGTACATGTCTATTCCCAAATTTTTCTCCTATTTTTGATCTCAGTTTCTAATGTAATATTCATTTTGATATTTCAAGCGATCAAATCACTTTTTCTTGAAATTGTTTAATCTATAGTTTTGTCGAAAGCTTCTATTTTAAATGTCTGAATAAAAAACTGTTCGTTTATTGCTTATTTAAAATACAAAGTAGGAACTCAATTCCTTTATAAATTAATCGAAATTCTTTAGAATCTATTAATGTATCTGAAAATGGTAGAAAAATATATTGTGTATTTCAACTCGGCATGTATACGGAAAAACGGAAAGGGAAATAGAGTTTTATATTCGATATACAATGTTGACCTTGCTTTCTGCCTTATGATATTATGCATTTATGCATTTGGTTTCCATTAAGTGATTTTTACCGATCATTACACATTTTTTTCGTGCAAAATAGAATAATTATGCGGTTATTTTCCATTATATTCTTCAGTGTTCCTCTTGATTTGAATGCGAATTTTTTAAATAAAGTTGCTGCGTGATTTTAGCAGGCAGATTTATTCAGACAAAGTCAATGATATTCGCTGACATTATATATAAAACTGAATTTTAGCCGATTAAATTACTTACATTTCGCATTTGGTTGCATCTTTGATTGCAGCTTGATTGCATAACTGATATGCCAAGTTAACAATATGTGTGTCTCATATCCGATGTCATGAGTATGCAAAAATGTACGCTTTAAATATTGATTGCTTTTAACTCTTGCTGTAATTTTAAAAAATCACTCATGCGTCTTTTGGAATAAAAAACAGCCAGGAAACTTTTTAATGACAATAAACAAATTTCAGATATAATATAAATTATAAAAGAGCAATTATTATATCACCTTTTTGCTGAAATTTAACACAAATCAATTATTTAATTGAGATGAAAAAACAAAGCTTCCTCTATGAGGAAGCAAAAAGCTTCGTTTATAGATAATATATTTTAATACTTTTGATAGAACAGTTATCCGCTACGTTATTCATTTATACGCGCGACATGTCAGTATACGTTTAATGTCAGTATACGTTTAATGTTTTAATAACAGGATTCAAAATCGAGAAATCGGTGTCCCAATCTCTGAATATCCCCATAATGTGAGCTTGAAGCCTGTCGGCGACTCACGTGCCTCGCGAACCGGTGGAAAAAAAAGGTGCAAAACGAAACCCGTTGTACGTGTAATATCTCGGCCGCTTACGTTAGTGGGCCGATGGGAGTCCGGAACAGCTTCGGCAGATGAGACACATTGGAAGCTGGGTTACTGGGTACCGACAACATGATATCATCGCATCAAGTCAAACAGGTATTGAATTGCCCTTTTCATTAAGCCCGAGCTAAAAACGAACCAAAGATGACAAAGAGAAAATTATCTGGAACCGGGTTATTGAGAGAAAAAACAAACGATATTTATGATTAACTTTAACGAGAATCTCTATAATTGATTAATTTAAAAATGTATAGATTCAACCTTGATTACAATACATTTATCCGTTAAATAAATGTAGTATTTATAGATAACAAGCACGTAATGAGTAACAATTAAAAAATTAGAAAAAATTTATTGTATCTCTCTTAAATTTTAATGTTTGTGTATTATTATTTATTCTCTTAATGTTTGTTAATTTATTAATATTTTATAATGTATGCCATAAAAAGGATATATATATATATATATTAACTTTTTAATTTTTATTTTTTAGATAATGAAAATCATTTTGCAAGAGATTACTAAAGGCTATATAGGTAGATGTTCAAAACAAAAAGATATTGTATACATTTTATAAATGTGGAATAAAAAAGCACTAAATCAATTTTGATTTTATATAAAATACTGTTTTCTTTTTTTAGCATATTAACATCTGAATATTAAATGCGCGATACAAAACAGAAAGTGTACATATATATACGCTCGCGAAAGAAATCTGGCTAATTTACAACCCCCTGAAGCGAACTTTCATTTGAGCAGATTTTTTGGTTGTCTTTTCGCCAATCGGACTGACCGGATCCTCGCGGAGTAAAACAAGTTTGCAAAGGGCATGTAAGAGATGTTCTCATTACCATCTTTTAACAAGGTAATGACGTAATTAAACGAAGGCACAACGCCTAGGAAACCGTCTTTTACTTTTTCAGAAACATTATCGTAATTTTACAGTCGCTGATTTATAAAGTGAAGCTCCGCGGATGAAAAGCGAGCAAAGTAAAAACAAAATCATATATAGGATGATCCAAAAATCGTGGAAAAATTGCAAGAAACAGATAATCTCTTGTAAAAAAATTAAGGATGCGAATAAATCTTTTTTTGTACAAATATATATTCGTTTCCCAGAAACTTAATTTAAAAAATCTCAAAGATTAATAATATCCTTTTTTATTTTTTTTATAAAGAATTATCTCCTCGATTATCTTCTACAGACATTGACTGTATTTCGTTACTGATATATCAATAACTGGTACCATTTTCTTCATTTTGTCATAACGGTTCTTATTCAATAAATTATGTCCAGAAATAACTTTTCTGAATAAATAATAAGGTCACTCTCTCTTAATGGCCTCTCTTAAAGTTAAAGTATTATCGAGGCTCCTGATGATTCCCGCCACAACGGATTATGATGTCAGCAAGAGAAATCAGACATCATTTTTCTTTACGATATAAAATGAGGCAAGCTTTTTTCACACGCCACATTTACGTTTAATAAAATAAAACCGTAAAATATGTCACAAAATCTTTTTCCCGTATTGCATAAAAAATTCTATTAATTAGTATTAATATATGTATATAAATATAATGGGTACTTTCAATTACATAATAAATCTCTGGGAGATCTAATTATCTGTGAAATAAAACATATCTTTGTCCAAAAGACCGTAAAACATTTTTAAATATTTATTATATAGTTTGTATAGGGAAATTGAAGATTAATCTATAGGGCACTAAGACAAGATATCGAACGCAATTTACAGTGATACGGTATTTTTGGTCGTTTGCTTCAATAAAACTTTTGACACTTCCAAAGCAAAAGAGTCCGTTCTTTTTCGACCAAGCATTTCATAAGTTTAAAAGTGTCATACTTTGGTCGTCGAATACCGGTATGTCGTCATGATAACGAGACGTTCTGTACCATATTTTAATATTATCGATAACACATCGTATCATTCACTTATTATACCTTCTCTGTTCGCGAAAATTTGTAAGCATTAACATTATCACAACAAACATTTGGTCATAGAAATAGAAACTATCACTATCGCTTATGTATAGGGGGGAGAGGGCTAGAGAAGAGGAAGATTCAAGTCTAATACACGCGTTTGAAAAGGTAACGGGAAGCCATTTATAAGAATCTTAAATCATTCGATGGTGATGTATTCAACAAGCAACGACCTACTTATTTATACAAAAGTAATATCTATTATTTCTTTATTATTGACTTAATGATACATTATTACCCTAATTTTTATTTCCGTTAATTATTTATTAGCGTAATAATATTATGCGTGATAAAAACAAAATTACTTATTTTTTGCTCGACGAAGAAATTGCTGATGTATAAATCTGTTTTCGAGAGAATTATACGTAGAGTGTGCGTTTTTTCATTTTACATGTCCAGAGGATCTACTTAGGACATATTATATACAAAGCACTCCTTCACACCTCGATCTGCGACGTTTCTCCAAATCATCTTACTAGACAAACGTGTCGCGTCTTCATGAATAACAAGCAGAACATCTCTTTTAAGCTGAAAAAAAACGCAGAATGCCACATGTCGTACGACCTCGTTTATCGCTTTGCATGGTTGATCGCGGCAATAACCTTTACACGCGCTCTCTACCTTATATAGTTGGCTGAATAATAGCGATTAGAAAAACGAGAGATTAGAATCATTTACCTCAGTGCGCTGCGTTCCTGCCACTTCTAGCAATTATCGCGAGTAACGCGATACAATCTCAAAGCCCATTATGATAATGAGCACCCACGAGACGCGATTGTGTGTGTGTGAAAATGCATTCATTTTATTTGCCGTGCGATAGAAAAAAAAAAAAAAATTCTGTATGAGGAAATGAGGAATTGACAATGATACTAAATATTGAATAATTGAATTTTTAACAGTCTATAAATGACTCGAATACATAAATAATATTAGCGTCATATATTTTTCTTATGTGACACATTTTATATGTGAAAAGAAAAATTGAATGATAATAGAGAGAAAAATATTAAACCAAGAAACTCTAATATTTTTATTATTGTTATCAATAATTAAGCATTGATATGTTAAAGTCTTATAGAAAAACACACGCTTGCAATCAAAATGTTGTAATCAAAAACAATCGATTTATGAGAATATTTGACTGTAATTCGATCGATTTGCTTACCGCTTACGTTTTATCGCTTACGTGTTGATTTAACTTGTATATACCCAGCGAAACAAAATAAACTCGACGAATACATCATAGAGATTTTAATGTCGCATACTTCCCGGGAAAATGATAACTGACACACTTCGGACTTGGCACGAAAATGTATGAAACGTTGCTTAAAGACAAATTTAAAAGGTATAATATTTGGCGTCTTTTTAAATATTTGTCAGCCGTTGTATATCTTCCGAGAACTCATCACACATTAAATGTCAATATACCTTAGACTTGTAAGATTCAAATCCTTGTTGTAATTCAAATCACGTAATTTCCTGCAGATAAATTGTAATGCTTGAATTTCGAAAAAATATTCAGTGGAATCTGTCGTTACGATCAGAATTATATTTTGCATTTTCGAACATTGTGTATAGACGAAGAAAAAAATATATAATAGTTTATCATATACACAATTCAATTAAATATTTTTTTAGTATTTGTAAAATAGCTAATGCTATGTGATTTAAAAGAAAAAGATTAATGTTAGTCAACATCGGTAAAACTGATTATAAATCTACCCAATATTTACTCTTAAAAAATGATCGTAAACAGCTGTATGGTACATCGCAACTCAAGCAATGTGTGATTCAAAGACGTCATAAAAGTGTCTAATAGACAAAGCAGGTATCGTTCAAGCTTCTATATCGTTTAAGAGAAACTGGAATTAATCGATATATATATATATATATATATATACCGGCATATATTATAAATATAAGATATTATACAT
>NW_021848439.1:779589-807444 GCF_003651465.1 Formica exsecta | reverse complement strand
ATATTATCTTGTTTTACAAGAGAATATTCTTATGATTCGAAATTTTACTTTCTTTAAAGTTGATTTAAAAATTACAAGAGACAGATAAATGTAAAATTACATGTAACGAGTTTTCAAACCCGCAATTACACTACGTGTATAATTTTTCGATTTATTCCTGCTCAGAGCTCGAGGAAATCTTTCGAAATGAGAATAATTATCCGAATTTTCAAATTTTCACACGCGCGAATTTAATATTGTCATCCATGATACAAAAAATTCGATCACTATTATAATGAGTGAAACTGCTTTCAAATAGTGTGTTCTTACGGTAACCAGTTAACGTCTGGTTGAAACGAAGGGAAAAGTTGTTTGATAGAGAGTGCTTGCGTTTCCTTTCTCCTGCATCAAATAGCGAGGATTGTATCTCTATCGTAATTATTGGCTCTAAGACAAGAGTCTAGAGTAATCTCTTTAAAACATAATTCCTAAAGTATATAATACATCAATGTCTCAACACTTTCTACCTTCGATATTTTATGAAATGAAGATTGATATGTACAAATATGTCGTTTTAAGATCATATAATGCTTATTTAAGTATTAATAATATTATATACAATATATATAAATTTCCATATATAAATTTAGAAATATTAATAATATACGTTTGTTAAGTTGGAAAGAGCGTGCAATTTCATCGACAGCGCATAAAGAGTGAAATAAGAAATATGGAAATTGAACCTATGGATACTCTCACATCGCAAAACATGTACCGTTCGAGATTGAAGAGAGGCATATACATCTAACATAAAGGCAATATTGACTAAAGAAAATTTAATTCTATATAAAATGATTCTGAAATTCTAAATAATATAATACAATTCTCTTTATATATAAAGATATTAATTATATTTGAAATAATAAATTATATCTTATTTTAGTTGCGTAAACTATTTTCTATTTACCGCGGAATCTATTAAAGAAAGAATCTCCAGTTCTACCCGCAAATTTAAAAACTGCATTATTCAGAGGCGTTTTGTGTCTAAAATTTTAACATGGTCTTCGTCTGTATAATTGTAATATTAGCATGACATCAACGACTGACTAATCGCTTTGCAAGGAAAAGATCCTTTGAAGAAGAAAATTGTGTGTCAAGTTTCGATTCAGCGATATACGTAAGACGGCAAACCGGTTGGAGGCTGGCGCACTTTCTTCGATACGTCTCTAACGCGTTGGCCATGATCACCTCACTTTCGAGGTCAATGTCTAGGCTCGATGCATACGCCCGTGATGCGACTGACTCTTTTTGCATCGGCGCAACTTTCTTTGATTAAAGTACAAATGTCAGTCGCGCGATTGACATTTTTACACGCGTGATTTTCCTTATTTCTCAACCTAACGGATATTTACTCGAATATAACGTGTTTGTCGAAAAGTTTCGGTTTCGTTAAAGCTTCCAATATAATTTGCCGATTTTATTATTTCTGATTCAACATAGAATTAAAAATTGTTTATATAGAAGTAAAGATATTAATTATATGATTTAATTATTATCTCTCCGAAAGATTGTTTATTTTTTTAACTGAAAATATATAAAACTTATTTCTTAAATAAAATAAATTTATTTATTTATATAGAGAGTTTTTTTTCTTTATATAATATTTCATTTTTCGTACGTTGTCGATATCCTTATAAATTGCACCATCGGCGCAACTTTCTTTGATTAAAGTACAAATGTCAGTCGCGCGATTGACATTTTTACACGCGTGATTTTCCTTATTTCTCAACCTAACGGATATTTACTCGAATATAACGTGTTTGTCGAAAAGTTTCGGTTTCGTTAAAGCTTCCAATATAATTTGCCGATTTTATTATTTCTGATTCAACATAGAATTAAAAATTGTTTATATAGAAGTAAAGATATTAATTATATGATTTAATTATTATCTCTCCGAAAGATTGTTTATTTTTTTAACTGAAAATATATAAAACTTATTTCTTAAATAAAATAAATTTATTTATTTATATAGAGAGTTTTTTTTCTTTATATAATATTTCATTTTTCGTACGTTGTCGATATCCTTATAAATTGCACACTCTTATTGATTTAAAAACTTATGTTAAAATATTTCTGAAATTAAAAAAAGATTATACATAAATTTATATATATAATTCAATATATAAATCTTTATATAGTATTTTAATTTTAGTATAGTATCTCACTTTTCGTACTCTGTCAATGTCCTAGACATCATGTTATTACTATTTCTAAAATTATAGAAAATTTATACATAAATTTTATGTTTATAATAAAAATTTATTTATCTATTCATTCCCTGATATTTTTATTACAATAAAAAAAAAATGATATTTATTATGCGAGGCCATAAAGAAAAGATAAAATTATGGGCTTAACATAAATAGATATCAAGAATATAGAGAAGTGGCAAATTCTTCGATCGTAAAAGCATCAATCTCGCGCATTCTTCACGCAATACGCATTCGTAATACGCATTCTTCATCGCATTTTTCTCTTGCGATCGCGATGATTTCTCCGCCACACGCATCGACACGTCCGGTGCATCTGGCAAGGAAGAAGCACACAGCGAAAGTAACATTTCCTCGGAGGTAGAATTGATACGGGGAATGCCATTGATATAAAAACAGTAGCATTAATAGCGTAATATTCGCGCCAAGCGACTTTGAGGGATTCCTTCAACGAAAGCGCCCGCATTCGATATGAAAGTGTCTTTTCCTCAAATTAGAAAAAAAAAATTCGATCTTTTTAAAGCTCTAATTACACTTTTAAAATTACGCTTTTGCGAGGCGTCAAGTTTGTCGGTCGAATAGCGGTCATGGTGCACGGGTGGACATAAGTCGCTCTTTAATCTAGCTGAACTGCCTGAGTTATTGTGATGCTTTCTACTGTCACATGTCACATGACTAAGTACGCGTTTGACCGCGTTTGAACATTTCGTGTCATCTCATTAAGACAAACGTCGTCAAATCACGATGGCAGTTCAAATTCCACGCGCTCTCGAACAGCATATTAAATAAGTAAATTGTTTATGCGAATTATCGAATGTGCACGGCCTCAATCGAATGCGACTTACAATTCCTTTGTTCAAAATTGTCGATCATCGCGACGCGAAATACGCGCTTTACGCATGATTACTGATTGGTTTTACTACCGATCATTATATTTTTATTTTATTTTACTTGCACAGTTTACGGTTTAGATAGAATACAATATGCGTAATGACACGATTAAAACTCCACGCGTAAGCTTTTTTGTATAAATACTTCGGGAATGCGTCGTCGAATCAAGCAAATTTGCAGCCTGCAATCGTGTAAGTCGATGACCGAGATATTAAAAGTAAGACGCATGAACAAATGACGAAAGGGGCTACATGTTGGTCGATAGAGCGTAAACTACAGACGACGACGAGCCATTCGCGGACAAGTGACAAGTGACACGTGTGTACGTACAGGCTTTATATGCAATTACGGTTGAATAACCGCGTGAAAATTTTCATGTCAAAATTCAATTAACATTCAAATTGAACGCGAATTTAATTAACATACGAGATGCGATGCATCTGTATAATGTAACGAGAGAAACATGCGTTTTCGTTAATTTCGTGTAAGCTCTCCCCAGAGTTACGAATGAATAATAATTTACCTTGAATGAATATCAATAACAGTCTTTTGCAAGGGTTAAAATATAAATCTGACTCCTCTCCGTAATTTGCGTCAATCACTCTTGCACAATTAACAATTTTACTAGAACCTTGTGCAAAGATATAAAGCAATTTTTTTATCTCTAATTCTTTTATACTACAATTTATATTAGGCATAAGATTGATACGATATTAAATTTGAAAGATATGTTATACTATATATGTTATATATACTGCTTAATACAAATATATATCTTTCTTACTTTATATATTCAAGTCTTAACAAAATATTGAATATGTATAATATTGAGTACGTATTATAATTTTTAATGATAAAAGAATAAAAATGTTATGTAATTGAAAAATGTTTATCTTACGAAAATAATCAATTTTTTTCAGCACATTTGCAAATGTAGCACTTGACACTTAAATTCTGTGTTTTTTTTTCGTATAAATGAAAAGCATTAAAAAATGCATATAATAAAAAATTTTATTTTAGAAAATCTCAAAAAATCTTTAAAATATTCTCTTAACCTGAAATTTTGAATAAAAATACCTGAAGGATCAGGAAATTTTTTTACAGAATATGAACGAAGACCCTATGTAATCATACGGTAATCGACATACCTTTTATGTCGATTACCAATTACTTATTAATTAACAAACTCTTGGCGAATATATTACACTGATAAACCGGTCTCCGGCGAATCAGCAATCTCTTACCCAAGAGTATCGTTGCTTTCCGCTGATTTCTCCAACGAGTGATCCACGAGTAATCCGAAGGTCGGTCACGCGCGACCCTCCGTTTCGAAGCGATAATCCTCGTCGACAAAGATGCAACCGCCGCAATTGCAACGGTACGGTAATCTCCTATTAATTCGCGACTCTCTCATTCGAAAAGGTCTATCTACATAACTACACAGCGCCAACTCGCCGCCGGTCTTGACCGAACATATTCAGGTGTAGCACGTCGTTCAACGTTCACCATTACCCATCGTCAACCATCACTCGCGGACGGATCTCGACCAACAGCGACCCTCGATAAACTCGCGGAATTGAGAGTAACGCGACACGTATCGTTTTGTAATAATTAGCTTTCACACTCGCGACATCGCACTACTCTCATCGCCGAGAAAAACACGACGGAGCAATGCTCTACTCCGGGCCTTTCCTCCGATCGCCGAGGGTGCAGGCGCCGGCCGGCTGCCATCATAGAAATCAATACAACCCTTAAGGGGAGCTTACACCGTGTATATGTGTATATATATACGATCTGGGATTTCGGGACAATTCGTCGCGCGTTGAATCGAGAATCGATTGGATACGCGAACGAGAATCATATCTCATATAATTTTGGCGTTTTTCATCCTCGGATAAATATACAAGGATCACTTTCGCCCGTTAAAAATCGAATTTGATATTACGTATATCATTTTCAACCAGCCGTCAATTGTGTAAACCCGGTCATCGATCACATAATTATCAGTAACCGTTGGAGCCGTCAACCTCTTTTCACTTTTTATCTTTACAAAGCTCATGTCGATCTGCTGTCGAATTAAATCTCTCTCTCACGAGATAAGTCAGGTGTTAAAATTGGAATAATTGAACGTTGTAGGTGAATAATGGGGACGATAGTTGAAAAAAATATGGATATGCATGACGGCTTTCTATGTGTAGAGTTTTGTCTTTTTTACCGCTTTACCTAGTGTCCGCTTTACTGTTTGCCGATCCACCTACGCGGCGCGACATCCTTTCGATGATAACAGTAATCAATGTCTTTGAAGTCGAACATATGTGGATTGAGAAAATTATTTTCCCGCATTTAACAGCGATGGTTGGCCCGAATCAATATTTTTCTTCTCAATTCTTAATCTGAGATTTATTTTGTAACTTTAAATAATCAGATTATCCTCTTTTAAAACTATTTAATCTATAATTTTTGCCATAAGTTTCTCATTTAATACTTATTTGAGATATAAAGTAAAAGAGCTCAATTTCTAAATAAATAAATATAATATAATAAAAAATATATTAAATATAGTAAATAAATAAATATAATAAGAAAATTAAATATAATAAATATAATAATAAATTAAATCTATCGAAATCTTCTATAAATATGAAAAAATTAAGATTGAAAATGAGAGCAAAATTTCGGAGCAAAACTCGGAGCTAAATAAAGAGATTAAGTTGTTCAAGTCGTGGAATTGGACTAATTTCATACATGGATTCTGTTTTTAAAAAGAAATAGCAAATTTTAACTAATTTGTATGCCTCCTATCGTGTTTGAAATGTTTTCAGGATTCAATAACAGCATTCGTCTCTAACGTGCATTGGTAAACACGTGAAAATGCTGACCGGTTCTTTTTGACAGGTAATGACTCTTTATTCCGGTAACGAGAAAGTTCGGGACCGCCCGCTCGTGTCTAGAGAAACGCTCATCGACTGTTTAAAATTTAAACCAATGTTCTAGCATCGGGGAGAAGCTTATGATTAACAAGAAATATGAAGATAAAGCAAGAGCATAGCGTAAGATTTCTGAACCTGGGCGCAAAATGTCTTTGGTGAAAATAAAATTATCGCGAAAAAAAGAAGTGTGTAAAAAATAAGTTTTTATATACCCTATTTTTGGAGATAGCTAGAAAAAAAATATTGTTACAAAAAAACAACTTATTCGATATATATCAATGTAAATGAAAACGTTACGTTCTTTCGAATGGAAATATCTTTCAGCAATATTTATTTTCTTTCTGAATGCGAATTATCTCCAAGATGAAAAGTACAGGAAGAAATAAAAATACTTTCTCTCTCATCTACATATTGTATATTGTTTCGTCCTTTTGTAGTTTTGTTTAAAAATATTGAGAAATTTAAGACACATTACGTAGTGTCTTCGTTCGAGAAATCTAAAGAAAAGACGTTACTTCCCTTTTTCATCCTACGTCCTTGAAGAAAAGACATATGAATAAAAAGGTAGAACCGAGGGAAGATATATCCCATTGGGGCCGACGATCGAGGTCGGGTTTTTAGACACACGACGTGACGTCTAGATGAACGGTACCGTTGCTCAGGATGCGGGCAGAAGGAAAGGGAAAAACGCGCACGTATACCTACCGTAGCGAATCGCAATCTCGGCGCTTCTTCCTCGCTTCATTTGCGAAGCCTTGCATTGGGACCGGCTATCTGTAGCCAGACCAGGCGCTTATACTGACCCACTCTTCCCTCCGTCTCCTCTTAGATTTTCTCCTCTCAAGAACGGCACCGTCTTCTCGCGCGACGGTGTCGACGCGCGAGAAGACTCTATCAGAACGATAAGAGCATATATATGTATGTGACTCCTTATAAAACCGCATAATTTTTAATTTTAAAATTGTAAGCGGCTGAGAATCATGAATAATTCATCAAACATTTCTCGATCGTTCCCTTAAACTGAAAGATTTTTTAGATACAGGAGTTTAATGTCAAAATTAACATATAAAAAATCAAAGAATTTTTGGATCTTTGCATATATGAAGTCTCTCAGATTAGATTGAATATGCGACCATAGGTAATTAATTACAATCTTTCTGTAGTTTGGTTATAAAAATCTATTAATAATCTCAATCTCCACAACAAATTCCTTCTGAGGGATAAAAATTCTAACATAATGCGTATATACTTGATTTTTTTAACAGAATACTACTTTTTTTAGCACGTCAGATGTTATAGCTATAACATGATAAGAAAATTAAATATAACTTTAACCTCGACTATCTCAAAAAATCAATGATGATCATAAAGAAAGGAACTGCAAGAAATAATTTTCTTGATTTTTTTTTTTTTTAATTTTGTTGTTTAGGAATTAGAGTGTAATGAGAGATAAACGTACGATGAAAATAAATGACACGTGTTCTGAAACTGCAGCTGCAACCGCAAAGATTGTTGATAAATCTCATTAACAATTCGATGTTAAAAATCAGAATGGCAAGGCAAATATCTTTTGTATGCGCAGCAAGCGAGCGCTCTTCCCGATCGCACGATGCAAATAACATGTGCCTACGTCTAAATAGACAAATCGTTACGCAATTCGCGTAAAGCAATTGCCTCGACAAGTACAAGCGGATAATGATATTTGTAATTGGATTAGATCAGGCGTAAACGACAGTTTATTGATTAATTGCACTGCGCGGTGCAAAGGATGCTGAAGACATCGCTGTCAGTCGACCACCACGTCCAGCTACGATGAAGGACATACTTCTAGTAGTTTTGCTTCACCTGTGCTGGAATTCTCTCCCGGAAGTGTGTTCCTCGAGGTAAATGACTTCGTACTCCTTTAAACGTCATTTTCGCCTCATTACGCACAGCGCGACAAAACGACGCGGCGTCATTTCGTCTTTTCTCGCTTTCGAAAAACGATGAAGAAAAACGTGTGTAAGTAATTCCGCACTTGAAGTAGAGAAAAGAAAGTCCCAAGAGTGATTTGGTTTTGACACACAATACACAAAATTGTAGCAATTTCTTATTATAATGTAAATTTGTACTACTTTATTTTTATTTAATTAATTATTTTTGAAATTTTGTGTTTGCAGAGTGTCTACTCCCTGGAAAAACATAAAAAATCTAGAATTTTCAGGGATTTCTATTGTACTTGAAAAAATCAAGGAATTCTCGTGGAATTTTATTGAGACTCGGGGAATTCTTTGAAAAAATTTTTTCTTTGATAATTCTGTTCTTATATTGTAGGCAACCGGTAATCCGTTGATATAAGAAATTGTTACAATTTTATGTATAAATAATTAATAATTTTTGAAATCAGATAACGGTGCTTAAGTAAATGTTGTTTGACCTTGTTTGCTTCACAACCTGAACGTGCTCTTATTTATACTTATCTCTATTATTTATTAATTTATTTTAAAAACACGTATGTGCATGTAGGTACTTAAACTTTCGTAAGCTTCTTGTGAAAAGATAAATTTTGTAACTTATCATTTTCCTCTGTTTTTCAACAGATAACAAACATCTGTCTGCAAATAGAGACCTAACTCGCTCGCTAACGACTTCTTTCTTTCTCGCGCGACCAAATAAGTGTTACCTAACCAGAAAGATAAACATCGCGATTCCATCTCGATAGCGGGTACAAAATCGTATTGGAGTAGAAATATTTTTCCATTTAATTTTTTTTCGAGAATTTTCAATGAGTTAAATATGTAATACGATAATTTAAATGACTATAATGAATGCCGACACACAATGACGAATCAGCAAATTGAGTTAACACAACGTTAACAAAAAATTTTAATAACATAGCATTTTTTTTCAGCTCGTTCAACGAGGATGTCAATAATTGCACTATGACGTCGAGACTAATTCTACCAGAACGTTACGTCAAAGGTAAATCGCAGCTCTTATAGAGCGTTTCTAACAGGCAATAGCATATAATAAAAAAATAAAATTTTTAATTAAAAAAATTTTTAAATCTGTAGATTTATAAATTTTACTTTCGCAGAAATTAGACCGCCGTCAGAAAAGGGTGCGCCTGTAGTGGTAGACTTCAACATTTTAGTAGTTGACATTAATTCCATCAACGTTGAAGATATGGATTTCCGGTATATATAAGCTTAATCGTTCTGTACAATTTTTTATCGCTGAATTACAAATTTAAAAAATTCAATAAAATTTTATATATATAGTTTTTTTAAATTAAAGTGCAAAATCTACATAATTAAGTAGAAACAAGAAAGATTATAAACATTTATATTTATAGTGTGGACATGTTCGTCAGTCAGAGCTGGATAGAATCTCGATTTGACATGTCTCAGAATATTTTTGAGGAAGACGACGATTATGTCATACTTCCGTCAGAATTCTTCGACAATCTTTGGCAACCTGATCCGTATTTTTTGAATTCGAAGGTTTCTGGTAAGCATAGCAAAAAACCATATCTCGCCTGCTATTTAAAATATAAATTATTGCATATTAATATTTTTTTCAGAGATTGCAACTTTGAACCACAAGTTTTCGCTAGTCACATTATACCGGAATAAAACTATCAAGTATTCTGCACGAATTAACGCCATTGTCGCCTGTCAGATGGAATTCCAATTGTATCCAATGGATATTCAAATCTGTCCAATTTACATAGAGAGCTGTAAGTGAGTCTTAAATATGCACATAAGTGATTAATGATGTATAAGTTTCATACATATGTTTTTATATAAAGTATCATTTTAATTCAACATTTGTATCTTAATTTAACATCTGCAATTTCCATTTAATATTTGTAATTTTAATTTAACATTTCTCAGAGAAGAGTTATTGTTACATCTATTTGGAATATGTATTGTGCACGGACGCTATTATTCTTATAGATCTATCTTTAAAACGGAAGATAAAAAAGTACGAGAGAAAAGAAAAACATGATGAGTATTCTCAGATAACACTCCGGTAAATTTGTTCACTCGTTACAATTCGGATTATTTGTCGTAGTTTCCTACAATCGGAAGAAGTTGCGATTAAAATGGGGTGCGGGTGGTGTTACTGTGAATCCCGAATTGAAGCTCTTGCAATATGACATCGGGAAGCCTGCAGTGCTCGAAGAGACCATAGATTATATGCTCGAAAAGAATGGTATACATCTGAAATTTAATTTTTATTTATATTAATTTGAATATAAACCAAACTTTTAAAATCCACCCAAAAAAAAAATTCATATATAATCAAACATAAATATATATATATGTAATTATATATATAGAATATGTGCTCATATATATTTTCTTTTTCTCGTATAATCTCCGTCCGTATGTATGGGAAAAATAATAAGGAAAATAATAAAAGATAATTCTTGTAGGAAATTTTTCGCGACTAGTGTTTTTTTTTCGTTTCGAGAGACAGATCGGCCACCACTTGATACAGACATTCGCGCCCTCGACTCTGGTAGTGATGCTCTCCTGGTTCAGCTTCTGGCTGGGCTTGGACGCGATTCCTGGTCGAGTGGCTCTTCTGGTCACAAGTATGCTTACACTGGTGACGATGTTCACCGGACTCAAGAGCGACATTCCGCCAGTGGCATACATCAAAGTGAGTTTGCGAATGTACTCCAACAGTCTTATCTTCGAGCTCTCTGTATTGTATAATGTAGGGCATACCTTCATGTCTATTTCTTTTTCTTTTGCATGAGGATTTATGAGTTGTGTTTGCTTATACAGGCACTGGATGTCTGGATGGCTGGCTGCATGATGTTCGTATTTGCGGCTTTGGGTGAATTCGTCGTCGTCAAGGTGCTCGACTTGCGACACGCAGAGAATGATTCGCAAAGTTCTACGGGATTTCGTTCGTTTTCGGTTAGAATTATACAAATCTCGTCAGATGATTTTATCTCTCTCAATTGTATTACACATATACACAATCTCTTTTTCTTCGCTAAATATTAATTATTTATTTTTAGCGATTGACGACGATAGATAAAGGACGGAGCATCTGGGACGACGAGTTCATTTACACGACTAAATCGAAAAATAAGCGAACTGGTGGTCGTCATCTGCTGCCAACCCTTTGGACGCCAGATCCTGAATGTCAGACGACGCAGACGCGTAAAACGCGCTCTCAGAAAATAGATTGCTATAGCAGAATTGTGTTTCCTATACTCTTTCTACTTTTTGTTGTTTTATACTGGCCGATAGTATTGCTTAAAAAAGCGCCGTAATAAAACAAAAAATGTGAATTTCAATTGTAAATTTTTCCATGTACATACAATCTCTAATTGAAATTTCTTTCGTATCTATTGAGCTAAATCAGTATCGATTAAATTAGAAATGTATCAAAAATTTATAGAGATCCAGAATTTATATTTATTTTTCCTATACAACAATTTCGTATATACACTGCTTTCGTTCTATGAAATTTAAATAAATTCAATCAGTATCCATTTGTTCTACAGAAGTGTCAAAGAGAGATTCATCATCTATCCTGATAACGGAATATTTCGATATATTTTTTGCAGATTTTAATTCCCCTATTCTCAGTATATAGCTTATTGTGTATTCGTTAAAATCACATCTGCAAGAGAGAATAACATTTCCAATGATCTCCCTGTTTATAGTAACATATGTTATTACAGTCAAGAAAATATAGTATAAACTTACATCCTACTCAAATCGTCGTATTTCTTCTGCATATTCTTTTGTAGCAGCAATAATACCGGCATCTGAAGTGCAGTATTAATTCGCGACCCGTGCTTTGTCAGAATTGTTTCTATCCATAGAAGATAGAAATGTATATGCCTGGTTGATTCCAATTCGGACGCTATAAATTTCAGAAGCTTCTCCACATAAATGTCTGGCATATTCGTCGTCGTTAATTCAACTGTGGTATAATGAGAAAATAGTAAGTACCATTTATATATCAAATCATTGATAAAATTATTAGTACGTTTGATTAAAGATGTACATAAACTCTTACTTTCTTTGTATGGAATAGCTTCTATAACTTGTTGCGTTAATAGCTTCTCATTTAATTTCAGTGCCATCATTAGAGCTAAAAAAATGGTATCATTTATTTTATTATCTCATTAATTCTAGCATAAAAATGCTTATACCTTTTGCATAATCGCATTCATCAAGGGTTTTTTTTACGGTATCCGGAGTAACGCCAAGCTCCAATTGAAACGGATCAAACATCAATCCAATATCTAAAGAGTATATCAGTAAACCTTCTGTTGTTACCGCAGCCCATGCTTGTCCTATTTCACAAAATACAAGACTTTTGATCTCATATACCCTAATACTTTTTTTATTTAGTGTTCGACATTCTTTCAAATTCAAAAGCTAAATGGGTATTTCATTTAAAAAAACTCAAGATGACTTTCATATTTCGATAAAAAAACGAAATAGCGAAAAATGGATTATTGTGCTATATATCCTTCTTAATATCATGCAACTTTTGTTTAAAACATTTTATCATACAACAAACAGTTTACGAGTAATTTAAGATAATCAAGTTAGGTGACTCATCCTGTATACTATTTTAAAAAATTGATCATGCTTCAACCATAATTGACAATTATTTATTTTTACCTGTAGGAGAGAATTGTAAGCAAAGTACTCTCACTTCTGGTTTGACTCTCCTGCTTGCCATATCGCCACTTCTGACACCTGGTAATCGTAAAGATATGTTTCCACCTTCACGATGCTCAATTAAGGATCTGTTTCCAAATTCAGACATATATTTCCTGTTTATAATATCCTGCCAGAATAGAAATAAGGCATTATAACTTGAATAAAAATGGATAGTACTGTTTTTTCCGATTAATCGCAAATTTAAACATAAAAAAAGAAATTATTCCTTACGTCTACGCCATCCAGAGATCTATTCTGAGTGATCTCATATTTTTTCAACAATATAGACTCTCGAACATTATAAATGCACACATTCTTGGAACGACCACCAGCTAATATACACGTACCGTCGGCCGAATAACATAAAGTAGTGAAGGCTCTAAAAAAATCAGATTTTATAACAAATTTAAACATATATATTTGATGCATAATACTTCTTGCATCAAACTACTTACTTGCCCTGTAAATTTTTCTTTGCTGTAATGAGATCTGTTTTAGATCTACCGGCACCTAAATCGTTTCTGCCCTCGATGAAACCCGTTTGTCTAGCCGTTTTACACTCGAAAAACGTAATCTGTCCATCCAATGTAGCGACAGCAATCTCTTCCCCACTCGGTTTGTAAGTTACACACAACGCATCGGCAATTAATCGTATAGTCTCGTGCGCGGAACCGTTCTCGACGGCATTCCATATTTTTAATGTCTTATCCCAAGATGCGGACACCAGTTCCGTACTGGTAGGATTGGGATTGAACGCCAAGCTTGCGACAGGTCCCTCGTGACCGCTCAATATCTAAAATCAAATATTTTATTGTGCATTATAAACCGCATAGCGTAATACAAATGGATACACACATAAGTAAAAGTCAAATTATACAATCGTGAAAGTTAAATTGCGCGAATCGTGTACAATATCGAAGATCATTAAAATTATACACGCATACCTCTAAAAGAGTTCCGAGCTTCATGCTCCACAGATACACATCGAAGAAATCTTGACCACCCGCCGCAAGAAACTCATCACTTGCGTCGATCGCCAAGCAAGAAAATTGCACCGGCCGTGGTGACGTGAGAGTTCGAAAGTTTCTGTATCTCGCTAGATCATACGCTCGTATCGTTCCGTCCAACGAGGCAGACGCGATGAATTTACGATTGTGGCTGAACAAAACGCCGGATATCGATGAGGTATGTTCATGAAATGTGAGCGTGCAAAAACCGCTCAAGGTATTCCATAGTTTAACTTTCCCGTCATCACCGCCCGTCACGATATATTGGCCGTCCGGACTGTACGCAAGACAGTTCATATTAGTTCTATGCCCTTGCTGTTTCATGACATATGTCTCGCTCTGCCATTCCCAAACTAGTAGTTGACCGGCGTGGGAACATCCTATAGCTATCCAATCTCCAGTAGAATTTAATGCGATCGAAGAGATACGTTGTCGGGAAATACTGTAAGCATATATACAGTAATTTAAAATAATTTAATATCTAATGGCATGATAATATAACAAATGTGTGTGCCTAAATATTGTAAATTTATAATGTTTTCTTATACAACTTATTAGATCTTACTGTACCTTAATGAATGGATCAAATTGGCGTGCGGCATTTCGTATAAATAAAATGAACCTATATTAAAACCTATAATCAATATGTGAGTATCCTGATGATAAGCGGCTGTAGTAAGCTTTGCTTCCTTATAGTGCTTCTGGACTTCATTTCCCAAATAAAAAGTAGCTAGCTTTTTGTAACCTAACATTTTGATTCCAGTCTTTTTGGTAGTATTCTCCTCTTCTATATCATCCTCTTTTTCATCATTTTCCAGCAAATCATCTAATAAAATATGTATTATATTTTTATAAAGAAAATATTTTTCTTACTTATTATTAGGTTTACAAGATAATTTATAAATAATACAAAAATTAAAAGATCTATGAAAGGATATAGAAAATTTCACCTGATTCTAATAATTTACGTTCAGCACGAGCTTGTTGCTTTATTGTTCTTTCTATAATTTTTTTTGTATCAATATCATCCTCGCTATCACTCTCACTATCTTCAGATTTCCCTTTTTTCGCAGGTGGTTGCCATTCAACCCAATCGTCCGGCTCGAGCGTGCATTCCCACACACAAACTCGGCCATTTCTGTAAAAAAAGAAACGCACCAAAAATTTATAACAGCCTTATTTAAATGAAATATTTCTATGCAGAATTATAATAAAACTATTTGTGAAGAAACAACAATAATCTAGAAACTATATCAATTGAAAGTTAATAAATGTAAATATTTTAATTATTTAACACTTACTTGCTAATAGTATACATATCATAATCTTTACTTTCAAAGAAACATGCTACTATTACGTTAGAATGACCACCCAATGTAATCCACTTAAGATTCGCCCATTTTTGTAAACTATATATCTTTATAGTTGTATCCTTTGAACCGACTGCTAATAGTTTTGAATCAAAGGACCAACTAATGCATGTAGTTTCAGCAGTAGCTCCATGAAATGCACGTTCCATAATAAATGGATTATAATTTCCTGTTTGTAAACCTGGTGCATTGAAAACAAAAACTGAAACATAGAAAGAAATGTTATTTTAAGTAATGATTACAAAAGTTATATATGCTTTTATAAATCTAGCTTTATATGTTTATAATGATGAACACATACCACCGCCTCCTTTGCAAACTGCAAAATATTTTCCATCTGGAGAAAACTTTACACGCTTGGGACGCCCTTTAAATCTATATTTATGTAGAATAACTTTACTTATCAAACTAATTATATGAGCTTCACCATCTGCAAATATGTTATAAAATTATTTTTTCTCTTTTACAAGAATTCTTTAGATTCTTATTAAATGTTACAAATTATATTTTTACAATATGTACATGCGCAAAAAAATCTTACCTGTATTAATCGCAACTAACATGCTGCCATTTGGCGATATATCAATAGTAACATAATTAAATCTGCTTTCCACAGGAAGCGTTATAGATTTATTGCTGCAAAAAGAATCGTTCTTATATATATAAAACTTTATAGGAATTATTATCATATAACATTTATAAAAATTTTCTTGAAGCTTTTAAACAGATATGTGATCTATATATTTACTTTGCTATACCTACTTTTTTAAATCAAAAATTGTAATTCTATTGCCTACAGGACTAATCACTGATGATCCATCTGGAGAAAAGAGTAATTCTCCTTTACGGTAAACTGTACCAAGTAAATTACTAAACTGTAACAGAAAAATAGCAAATGATATTATTATGTATATATATATTTGTTTATATTTTAAGTGTATATTGTTTATCTTTAATATAACTCTCAACAATTATGTCAACACGTGTATTGCTCATAATTAAATTGCTTGAACATAAAATTTATTAATAAACCAATTTATTTATTACTTTTAATAAATGTATTTAAAATATATAATTATTTTTCATAGGGAGGTTAGAAACACATGCTTCCAATATTTGACAACTTTGTGATTTGACGCAAAAATATAACCACGTATAACGCAATTTTTTAAACAATTAATATTTTACCTTGTACGAAAATTTCATCTTTCTCCTTCAACAATATCAAAGAAATATTTTTCAAAAACACGTGACAGATCAGGGATATGGAAACTCCTTATATTTTCAGACGACGGAAGTCGCTTATTAGATCGCTCAATCCACATCATTTTGTATTCTACACTTTGCCACAAGATGGCTGTGAGTCTCTGTTTAGCAAAAGTTCAAATCTCTGCTAAATGGGTTCGAATCTTCGCTAAACATATGTATATATATATATATAGGCCTTGAAATATTTCCTGATTTTAGTGCTCACAAAATATATAAAATTAGATTTTGGTGCTCAGTCCTTGTCGCGAAAAATTCATACTTAAACTACCGAATGACTAAACTAACAAGAGTAAAGTACTTTAAAAAATCGAGATGAAGGATCGGTTAAAAGTTTACATAAAAGTTTACTACATGTAAAATATAATAATAATAAATTTTATCTGCAGAATGAATATTAAGTATAGAGATGGGTTTATATGATATGTATGTATGTATATATATATATATATATATATATATATATTTATATAAATTTCTACCTAGACAATTATATATCGTGTTTCAATCATATGAAAAATATCAGTTGTGCGATATTTGTCACGTGATACACTCTTTGTCAAGTATCTCTGATAAAGCGAGCTTATTCAAAACGCGATATCTAAAGAGGGATATTTGATTGAGAAGTAAAGATTATTTCGAAAAAGATAATAAAATTGCGAACATACTTGATATTTATTCATAATAATACTTAAACAGACTCAATAAAATTGCATAAATCTATTGAGATATATACTTTGCGTGGATATATATTGTACTTTAATTTAAAAGCTCTTTTTCTCTTTACCAAGATGTAATAAGGTCAAGGATACACACGAGCGTTAAATAATACAGAAATCGCTCCGGTATATAATATCAATAAAAATAAAATCGACACATTTTTCAAGACAATTTCCTTCGATACGTGTCCTTCTATGCTCATAATAACTTTTGAATTTTATCATGAATATTTCGTTTATCCTACTCTCTTTGAAAGTTCGCACTCAACGCAACCACTCAGCTGACAGTTGAAACACGCGGTCATGTGCCTGCGAGAAATCGCCTTGAATCTCGCGATATCATGTCACGCGCTCGCGACGATGAAATCGTGAGCGTCGACGCGACCAATCGGCGATCCGTACACCGAATGGTGGGGATGAGACGCGGCCGACGATTGGCGGCAGACGCTCGTCGCCGGCTAATCGCGACGCGACTACGCGCGGATACGGCGCACGGCCACCTACCTCCGCGCGTTAATCGCTCGTCACTCATCACATGACCCGCGCCACTGTACTCCGGTGTAGGCCATATTTGACAGTGGCCCACTAGTTTAGCGACGTGAGTGACGTGAAGATCGTTCTACGTTCGACGATCCGTGCGACCGCCGATTGGCAACCTGTAAATACATCCGCGATCGATTCCGACTGACCGAAAGATCCGGCAAATCAAGCCACAATGAGTTCACAAGAAGATGCAGCCCCGATATACTCGCCGTTCTTCGGCGTTATGGGCGCCGCCTCTGCCATCATATTTTCCTGTGAGTTTCAACTATTGCCGATCCTCTCTCCATTGCCCTCGTGATCTCGCTCGCCGAGATCGGTCGGCGATTGCATTAGAGCTTCCTTTACGGAAGCGCTCGGATATATCGATTCCCCATCCGTCGTCGTCGTCGTCGTTATCGTCGTCGACGACGATGGCACGATATGTGTCCCACGCCATTTTCTCGAGCGGCGTAAGACGGACGAAAAATCCTTCGTTGGTGTGCGAATAGCGCGGCGCGCGCGGATTATCGATCCCCTCGTCGCGAAGAAACGTCGGGGGAGCGTTTTCCACGGGCGTTCGCGGCGACGTCATGTGCCGACGAGACGCGTGACGTTCCGCGAGATCTCTCATCGCGATGACGAGAGGCTGCATGAAATTTCGGATAAGTTATCTTATCACGCTCGGGGAGGAATCGCGACCCCTGCCACCCCTTCCCTCCCCGAATCGACAAATCGATTACCCTTTTTTTTTTCTCTCTCCTTCATTATCCGTATCGCTCGTCGATTCAATCTTCTCTCTTTAACGTTAGTTTTGATTACCAAAAGCTATTTTGCAATGCGGAAAACGCGATCCAAGTGTTCGCGTCGCGGATTCCTAAGGAATGTCTCTGCGCTTTATTCGCGGAGATCCGCGGGTCGATCCGGGCACAGCTTATTTCGTAATGCTGACCTCGGACAAGCGCGCGCCGCTAGAATTTTGCGAGTCTCGGAAAAGCGACGGAGAAGAGAGAGAGAGAGAGAAAGAGAGACGGATGGACGGACGGAATATTGAAGCGGGCGTGCGCCTCGTGCGTGTCACGAGACGCGCTTCCCCGCGACAATTTATTCTCTTTATCTGTACCTTCTACACTTTTTTTCCACTACCTCTCCTAAATTTCACTGATATACAGATAGAAATTTCGACACGAATGTCGATTAATCGGCGAAAAGTCGATCCTTTCCCTAGTTCGTATTTTTTCTCGGCTTCGCGATAAAAATACAAAAAGAAGCATAGATCATTTTTTTTTTTTCTCTCGCAAGAGACGAATGCGCCGCGTATTGATTTAAAATTAATGATTTTCCCTAATTCGCGTGGTAAACGATATAGCTCCCGCGGGACCGTCGCGAGCGTCGCTTACCATCGAAAAGATCAATACCTTTTCCCGTACGAGCGCCTTCGACGCTTTTCTCATCAACGGGGATACATTTGCGCGATTGTATAATAAACGAAGAGCGAACATCGCACTTTTCTTCTCCGTCATCATTCCCCGAAATGTATCGATCGGAGTCATCAATTACCCGGATATCCTACAACGAGGCCGTTCGTGATTGATTTCTCGTTGCATTCGTTTATTCCAGTCATTTTACGATTATTTCGACGACCAAAATATAAGAATTAACGTATGTACAGCCAACAAGAATGAAAGTTCAATCCAAATTACTCGCGTTTTCTTTCCGCAAAGTTTAAGAGAAAAAAAAAATCTGAAAAACAAGAGAAGAGAAATCGAGAAACAAGTAACTCGTTTATTAAGCTTGCAATGCTACGCATAAACCAGACAACGGAACCGAGCACCTGCGACATTTATTTACGTACGATAAGGTGCACACGATAACGCACATATGTTCGCAATATCGATGATTGAATAGCCGTGATCGGTATTTAATTAGAGCGTAAAAACGCGTTGGAGAACCATGGCTTTCGAAAAAGATGACTGCAACTTCCAGAGGACTGGGCTGGGTATCCGTAAAGATACCTGGTCGCGCCGCTAAAGTCGGACGTTTCGACCGATTTTCACGGGGGAATTTTCCTCTTTCATATGAATTTAATTCCCTTTAGGCGAAAATGACGGGATGAAAATTATTTTCGTCCGCTTTGAGACTGCCTGCGAGACGAGCACTCTCGATCGATAATCCTCGTGCACGCTCTTGACGGCCTAAGACCGCAAAGAAATGTATAGTGCATCGGAAAAATACATGCAGCACGTTTTATTTTACGATTCCTTTTACGAGACATTTTCTAGAACGAGGAGTTAAATCGCGCGAAATTATACTATTAATCTAAAAATGAATTCATCGCGTGTTTCGCTTTAAAAATGTCGGACGATACGCCGTTCGTATATATCTCAAACATTTATCAATAAATTTCTATAAAATTCATTAATGAAGGAAAGAATTTTAAAAAGCTCACTCGAAGACAGTTGTAGTTAAATATTAAGCTGTAGGTAATTAACAAAATTTTGTTTAAAGTCAAATTTGATAAAATTTTCAGCGTATGTTTGTATAGCTAATAATTGCTTTTGTTTGATTGTTCCATCATTTATCTTACTAGAGAAACAGGTGGGCATTTTGACATTACATTTAACATTTTCAAGTTAATTAGATTTACATAATTTTTAAAGTGCTTTAAATTAAATTATTAATATTATATTCACTTCTATATCGTATATGATTAATTTATGAAAAAAAAAAACATTAACTTGTGTGAGCGTGTATATATAAAACGGAATGTAAAAATTTTTGTACACAATACGCATGTAACGGAATATTAATTTCATTTTATAGCTCTGGGAGCAGCGTATGGCACAGCGAAGGCCGGTACAGGAATCGCAGCCATGTCTGTCATGAGGCCAGAATTAATCATGAAATCCATCATTCCTGTTGTCATGGCAGGTATCATTGCCATTTATGGTCTTGTAGTGGCTGTTCTGATTGCTGGCAATCTTGAGAAAGTTCCAAAATACGACCTGTATACGTACGTATCTCTTTTAACGCTTCCATTATGTACAATAAATCTGCTGCCGTAACACTTGGATATCTGTTTAAATACAATAGAACATTATAATGTAGTTACAAACTTCATTTTTTATGATACACGAGATACTGAGAAAAAAGAATATGATAATAATCTATTTCTTACATACACATAAACGAGAGAAAACGAATCTGTAATTGATAAAGGTGTTTTTTATTCTTGTCCATTAGGGGGTTCACCCATCTGGGCGCCGGTTTGTCCGTAGGCTTCTCCGGTCTAGCTGCCGGATTTGCCATTGGCATTGTCGGTGATGCCGGTGTGAGAGGCACCGCTCAACAACCTCGTCTCTTCGTCGGCATGATTCTGATCTTGATCTTCGCCGAAGTATTAGGTCTCTACGGTCTGATCGTCGCCATCTATCTATACACCAAGTAAACGGTCAGTAACGGCATCCTACTACCTGCCACATGGCTCCATGCAAGACATGTCGCCTGCAACCAACAGCGCTCCCCGACTACTATTATGCTAAAAAGAAAAAAGAAAATTTGTTTCGACATTTTACTTAATCACGTTACTCCATGCATACCTATCTACTTCTTACCATCTCGGCTCATCTCTTTACGCGTTCCTCCTCCCCTATAATATCGTAAACTCAAAAATCGATCTATTTAGCGTCCAAACATTTGTAACCACACGCCATTACCCATCACACAAATCGTATAATTATATCGACGATCGAGAAATGCGCCCGACATTCTATTAATATTTCGCGATGCACATCGATGCGCGATGATGCATTTCGACGCTGCGGTATGCAAGTGTATAGCAGAAAAAGGTAGAAAGAAAATGGAGAACAACGGCCGACAGGGAAATACATATTATACATATATGTAGAGAGAAGATCTCCCATGTTAATTCCACTGTCGAACATTTCTCTTTCATTGTATAGTAATCATCATTTGTAGCTTAGTACGACATTGAATTACCAGTTAAAGTAATCGGCTCTACTTGAGTGTATAAAAGAAACCATGTTATTGATAAAAGAATATTTAGCACAATTATATATATAAATAATATATATATATATTAAATGCGATCGCGAAACGGCAGGTACGCGAATAAGTATCACGTAAGTGAACAAAAAAAAAAAAAGGAAAAAACTCTAAAGAAATGAAATTATATTATCGGGATAGAAATATGTAAGTGTAGGCGACACGCGAATCGCGCGTGATAAAACGGCGTAATATAACAAAGAGAAAGAGGGAGTGAGAGAGTGAAATTGTACCGGACAAGATTTCGCGTGGACGGAGATTGTTCAGCTGAAAAAATTAATAGAAGAATGATGGATGAAACTTTGGTAAAAAAGAAGTATGAATGCAAATAATAGTTGATCAACAGGTACACACGATAGTATTAAGTAAATTGAGAGGCTGCTGGACACGGTGAAATTTTCGCATTTTCACGATTATTCATGGACAACGATACGATCGGTGCGATAAAGGCAAGAGAAAAGTCCCGTCTAATCGTTTACGGAAACCGCAAAGGCCAGCGGTCGACATCCGATTAGACGTGTGATTTTTTTTTATCCGGTCCACTATACACATATATATTATTTCCATCATTACGAGAGGAAAGAAACGTCGTCGTATGTCGATGGAGTAACGGGGATGTGAAGAAGCTTGCGTTAAATCATATAAAAGCACCGTACGTGTACCAGTAGACACATCATACACACAAACATATGTACACAAAGAGGGACAAACACACCGTATCATGGCGGGGAATCACCTAAGAAGAGAGGAGTTTATTATATACATGATAATAACGAGAGACATGTGTAAATGGAGGATAATTCGTACATTCCATATTAAGTTCGTTCAATGCAGGCGAGCGGGCGTTTGAAAGAAAAAAAAAAGAAACGAAATTTACACAATTCGCTATGTCAACATTCGTCATGTCGGATAGATTATCGACTGGGAGCTGATGATCGCATCCCTCACGCGTGTCATGATTTTTCGAACACCTCCGAAAAATTTTGTTTACAAAAACGAAGGATATAGACGGATAGAAAGAAAAAGCGAAACCCGAAAAAAACGCCCGCTTGCCATTTTTTCGACTGTGCAGTATTTTCTACCTAAGAGAAACAAGCTCAATATATAGGTGCATTTCCGGCAGGAAAGGAAACGCGAGATGTCATCGAGAAAGTTGGATTTATAAAGTTTAAAGAAACGGCATGCAAGTCGAAGAAAGAGATTAACAATGCTCTTCTCGACTTGAAAATGCACCTGTATATATGTTTCAAGATTACCGGAAACACATAATAGACTCGACGTTGTCATCGAGGAAGAACGGGATGGCAAGATGCAGAAGAGAAATAGGATTTTCCGGAAACTCGCGCGTACGTAATCAACGCGTCGCTATAAAAGGAAAAATAATGCACGAGCGAGCCGGGGAGCGGTGGTGGTGGTTTGTTTATCTTTCTTTTTCTTTTTTTTTTTATGCTTCACGAACAAAATGCAGGCACATTTTTTTAAAAAATCGATTTTAATCGCCAAATTATCTTTCTTTTCCCCGCGTATCTCTCCCTATTTTTCCTGTATTTTAATATGTAACACGTTGAAGCACACAAAAACGATTATATATCGAGGCGAAAACGAATCCAGAATTTAATTATAGTTGTGCGCGCGCGCGTGTGATGTATATACACACCACCACGATGCTTCACGCTATGATAATTAAAATTTAGGCTAGATTAGGGTTAGGTATTGTTGTATACCAAAACCTCGTATAGCTGAGTGTGAACGATAATTATTCAAATATATATATATAATGAAAGGATGCGTATATATATGAGCGAGCGAGAGAGTGAAAGAAAGAATGATTGAAAGAGTATATGAGAATGAAAGATAGATGCACTTGGCAGAGGGAGCAGAAAGAGAGAGAGAGAGAGAGAGAGACCACCACCCCATTCCCGCCCTCGCCCAACCCCCAACTCTATTATCTTCCAGTGTTACTAATAGACTCATTGTTGAGCGCGAAAAAGTGATACTGATCGACGATGATTATTTATGTTATAATTCGTCCTCGATGTTACAGAGAAACCGTGTTTAATAAAAATTTCATTTGGACAAAAAAAAACAAAAGCGGTATCACTCAACCAGTCATCGGGAGTTTTACTTGGAGTGTGTCTGGTCCGAAGAGTGAGCGGCTCGGATTCCAATCGACTAGATTCTTCTGAAGCCAGTAAATAAAGAAAAAAAAAAAGTCGAAGGATCTCGAAACAAAAACTATTTACGCTCTCGCTAATAATTCGCGTGTCAATATTATTTGTCGAGGAGAGATTAGGAGAATCTGTCGTCTGAATTCCAATCCGCTTATTCTGGGATACTCTATATACGTAAAGTACATACAAGTATAAATCTGGCAGCCGAATATATATGCATGAATTTGAGATATCCATTTCTATCACTGCCATTTAATCGAAACGAGAGGGAAGGGTACATGCACACTTGCTCCACATTCAGCACACAAATATACACACACATACCGGCACACGCATATTTTGCTGCGACTTTGCGATATATATTTTAATAGCATCATACCCCCCAGTGCAACAAAACGTGTAGCGCAAACGCTTTATGTTCATTCGCGGGGAGATCAGTCCGGAAAGAATTTACAAAAATACTTCAATGCGAGCACGTGAGATGTTGATTATATTTCACGATGTCTTAATTTTGACTTTCCGAAAATAATAATAAAATGTAAACTTGTCCATTCGAATCGTGATACTTGTACCTCATTCTCACGAAGCCGCTTTCTATAAGTTCGATTAAAAAGAACTTTTTGCAAACCCAGGAAAGGAGACAATTATTCTATGCAGTTTCTCATGCTGATATGTTAAATACAGTTGCCAACCTACGAGATGCTTTATCACATTTTTGAGAGAAATTTGAGATTAATATTATGAAAAAAAGGCCATTTTTCTACACATGCAACATGTTACAACTTTGGCATGTATGATACGTCGGGAAAATTTTATTCCGTTCCAAATTAAGTACATTGTTAGCACTTTTAGTCTTAAAAGAGATTTATTTTATGAAAATATTAAAATTAATAAGATTTTCGTGATTAAATATTAAGTCTATTCCAAGAAAGTTGTAAATTAAACTATTGAAGATTACGGATCTAACAAACATTTTTCAATAATATAATTTTTTAAACGAGACAAAATTACATCTACTCTCCCTGAAAAACGTGGAAAATCTAGAATTTTTAGAAATTTTTTTTGTACCTGAAAAAGTCGGGAAATTCTCATGGAATTTTAAATGACTCAGGAAATTTTTTTAAAAATCTTTGATAATTTTTCTTTTATATTATAAACTTTATATATATGTATAAAGTAGCACTTTAATCAAATTTTTAGTGAGAAATTGTGACACGGTAAAGAGAGTCTTTCTATGGTTATAATATTAAGCGTTAGGAGAAAAATATAAGAAATGATTATATTTTTTCTTGGATTTTTTTTATTGAACTATGTAACTTTAATTTGCATAACGTATGTAATTACGCAATTAAAGCTACTGCCGCCCATTGATTTATGCGAAGCATAAACTTCAATTGACTCCTTTTACGCGACTTGTGAGCTGTATGGTAAGTATTACACTTTTTCGTATAGAAATTCTGTTTAAACGTGTTTTCTTAACATTTATCAGTTTCATTATTTGATATCATGCGATAAAGTAGTGTTCCGCGCTTGATAAGATATATATGTAGAATAATTCGCAGTCGCTGTGATAAAAAAGTATTCCATTCACTTTCTAGAGATACCAAGGCGAGAGGAATGGCGATTATGTCACGTAGTCATAAAGAATGAATCTCGTCCTAAGAACATAATTTTTATTGACAGAGATAAAAGAGATGACGGATTTATCAGATTTAGTATCTATATAAGAGAAACTATAAAGATCTCTCTATATAACGTATATAATTCTCATTACACGTGAAATAATACTGAAAATGTTATACATGGATCAATTATGCATGTGTGTATATTAAATTCAAAGAGCTGTGTATATGTAAATGCGTGAGAAAATAAATTAACATAATTGAAAAAATACGCATCATTGTTCTCTTATGAACAGACATGTATATAATGAAAATCTGCGCTTAAACGCGTAATTATACAGTACGAATGTGTGTCCATTAACATATTACAATAATGTTATAACAAATATTTTCTTCCTTTTCCATTTATTCTCTCATATATGCGAAAATAATACTCGATTAATTCGACGTGAAATCTTCGCAATGAGATATGTTTTGTGTTTGTCCTTTTTGAAACTATTACAACAAAAAAAACGGTGACATAATATTTATACACGCTGGTACATATCGCTCAAATGCATTTAACGTTCTACTTATCATATATACCGCTTCAGCTGCAAAGGAGAATTCTCGTTAGCACTTAATATGTATGTATATGTATTCATGTACCGTCAAACTCTGAATAATGCGAATGACAGTATGATACTCGACGAAAAGAATGTTTGATGAGCAATTGTTCAATCTTAATTGATACACAACACTCTGTATATGTCGCCTATATTTTTAATCGCAAAAAAAGACATTATCGTTGAAGTGAAGAGAAAAAAACACTTCAGTCCGGCGGTAAAATTAGGCAGAGATCATGAGGCAAAAAAAAAGAATATATATATATATATATATATATACATACATATATGTACAATATTTTCTAACGACAAACACATACATGGGCAACCAAAAATTGTATCCAAATTCTTTCAGTATTTCAATCTCTACTAATCGTATGATAAAAATTTTAATCAATCACTGCAAAGAGAAAAAGAAAAGATAAAATGTATGAACGACGAAATGTTACACAAGTGCATCTTAAACGATTTCAAACGTAAAAGAGAAGATAATATGACGACAAAATCTTAATTATCGCAAGGAGCTCCTTGGCTTAATTATTGGCGTCTCTTATGCCGGTCTGAAGGTTATTTTAAGCTATCGTGATCGACGACGATCATACGTATTTGGAAAATACAGCAGCTCTCTCGGTATCCGGTTCTCCATCCGCTCATCTCGATCAGTACGCGTAGTTGTCCTCTTCTCGGGTGACAACTCGCGCGTACTGATCTCTTGCTGTTCCAACGGCATCGAGCGAGATATTAAAAAAAAAAGCACAACATGTATAAGGCGGGAAATGTAAGGTGAAGGTAATTGGTCATCAATGCAACAACCAGGGGGCCATCTGTAATAAATTACACCAAGGCATATTTTATTCTTTTTTTTTCTTTCCTTTTAAATACGAGTTTTAGTCGTGTCACTAGTGTTCGCTAATTATTATTGTTAAATGGATGTGATGTTGGCTGCTGGTTGTTATTATAACTGTAATTAATTAGTTACTTATTAAGAATCAAGTGGCGCTGCAGGTAGATACACAGGCAAACGGTGTATTCACTTTTTTCTTCTTTAGTTTCGGCAATTTAAATGTCTTTAAAATCGCAATCTAAAGATTTTATTCCGGTTTGGAAAAGAAAGTGCTTCACGGTTTGCATTTTGCGTACACTACTGAGTCGGCCATTCGTTCCTGATTAATTCCGATTTTTTCTTTTTTTTCATTAGAAAGATGTAGATATATTTCGATTATTGGATAATTATGTATAATATTAATAATATAATAATAACATTAATAATTGATAATAATAATAATTCCTCATAATAAATGTAATGCTTGGTACACATAGATAACAAACGACTTCACTTATATTGCCGCGGACAAAAAGACTTACAAAACGTGACACATGCACAATACTAGACAAAAACTCGGACAAAAAAAATGACCAGATTAATTTTCTCGCGTTTTCGTTTTTTTTTTCTGTTTTTTTCGCTTCCCGCACCGGTAAACATACAGCGGCGTAGTATCTCGATTGTATCTGTGCTAGCCCAATATTATTTTATAATATAAATTATGTACTGATTTTTTTTAATTATCTAAAAAAATTCTAAAACGTCTTGCTTGTGAAACGTCTGTCATATACCACTCATTGGTTACAAATTCTTATCCTTTTCCAAACATGATTGTAAAGTCCTTTTCAATCACGCGAGAGGGCTTGAGACAGACTAACAAGATGTTTGTGATTCTGGATGGAGATAACTCAATTAATAAAACTGAAACCTTT
>NW_021848439.1:773751-779567 GCF_003651465.1 Formica exsecta | reverse complement strand
GGTTCAGCGATATATAGTAAAACCCTATTCCAAATCATAGGTAGTCTGAATAATGTTTTCGAGGCTCTTCTGATTAATTCTTCTCATCCTCATCGTCTTCCTCTTCCTCCTCCGATGCTTCAGCAAGCCATGTTAACCATGTATTTACCTATATACGTAACATAAATATACTTACGTTAATTTTTAAGCCATTTAATTTAGATTAAATTAAATGACAAAGTTTATCAAAATATTCGTACCATTTTTCATTTGTTGCTTACTTTTAAACTACGAAATATCAAAAATTGCAAATTTGAGAGAATTTGTGTAATAGAATCACAAAAAAAATTTGCATCTGCTGCATGCAGTTTTTAATAATTTATTTATAACATAGAATTAATCTATCTCTAAACCATATCAAAAAATTTATCTATATGATAATAAAACTTACTGCGCCAAAGCATCAATTATAAGAAAAGAAAAATTCTTCGGGCAAAACTTGTTTATGACAAACTGTTATAATGACTGCACATGTATGTACCTGGAATAATGCCTTGCCCTTGCCCGGATAAGCATCGGTAACAGTGTCTCTCCATTTGTGGTATGCTTCCTCTTCAATAACTTCAAGGTTATAGAGTGCTATGAACCATCGCAACAGCAACCCTTTTGGAAAATTGTGCGAGAAGCAGAACACTTGAAGCGCATGAAGAGCCGTAACTTGAGAGTCGATGGTAGTCAGGAATGTGCGAATAAAGCGTGCATATTTCTGCAGTAACGCACTTTCCTTCTCTTGCAGTTGTTTGTCTGGAAGTACGGTCGGATCAACGCCAGGCGCCAATGTTGTCTCCTATTATTCCCCGAAAAAAAAAAAAAGAAAAAGATGTATAAAGATATTGCAGACTGAATTCTAATCTCTACACATACATACATGTACATAAAAATAAGCCACATTTACTAATTAAATATAATTGTGTAAACTAGCAGTAAAATAATTTGTCATTATTTTTCATTATTTAAAATGCAATGACGACAGAGAATTAAAATAGATATCGATGCAAGTTTTACTAACCCCAGTGATGTATTTGAAAAGTACATTCATCATAGCATTAATAAATGCGGGATCTGAATGGTGTTGAGGATCCAACTTCTCCTTGATCCATTTGTAAAGAGCGTTAGGCGCTGGATCGGCCTCTAATTGACGCCACATATCTCCCTGGATTCTGAGAAGAGGATAAAGGAAAGTCAATTCTCGGTCTTCCAAGATCTCGCCCAAGCGTTCCTTTGTCTTCTCCGCTTCTGGCAGTTGACTGATAAGATCCACTTTGCTATCGTTGAAGATCTGCGTGAGCCTTGTCTTGCCTTGGGTCTTGTGGAGCTGTTGTAGAGTCAGTAGGAACAGCGGATGATGACGACCGTTTTCTGTTTCCGAGGCGAGATCCGTCAACAGAATTAAATTGTCCACTATGGCCTTAGCTGTCAGGAAGGCAACGTGGGACGCTACCAAAGGCACGGTACTTTCCTTCTCCGATATACTGGCCACCAGTTCCTTCCATCCTTCATTCACTTGCTGCAAAGTGAGCAAGCTCTCCTTCTTGAGCTCGACCACGAGCTTGATGGCGAGCTCGCGTTCGGAATCTCCACGATCTAATGTGTTTGAAAACATCGTGCAGATCGCGTGACGCAAGAATCGCTCGGGGATCTTAAGATCTTTGAAGGCAATCAAAGCATCCTGCACGTTTGTATGTGACGCGAGATCGTCCATTAACGCGTTCACCTTTTTCAACACTTCCTCCCGTGTAGGTCCCTTGTCCTTTCTATCCCGAGCCTTCTCGCGCTTGTCTACAGGACCTTGCTTGATCACGATAGCAGGTGGTGTCTCTTTGTGCAATAGAGGCGAACTGGGCTTCAAAGCGGTATTACGCAAGAGAGGCATGTCTGAGCCTCGTCCTGGGAACAAATCTGTTATTTTTATAATTAAAATATATATAATTATTACTAGATTATTGAATTTTTTAGTAATTTTATTTTTGAAAATGATACAAATGGATAAAAATATTTACCATTGTTGAGAGGTAGGTTCAAGTTGATATTAGTTTGTTTGAACATCATTGAATTGGCTGAAGGTCTCAGAGACACTTCTTCCGGATGTCCCCCGATCAACATCTTATTTTTATTGAATCGAAGTTGTTCTTTATTGCTATCTGCAATGGCACGAGAAACAATAAATGCCCATAAAGTTATTGTTATATTTATTAGTTAATAAAAAAAAAAAAATTTACTGTATCTCTGTACTCACTGTTGTTAAAGTTTTGCGGTAAATTATGTTGCGGCTGGTTGCGTTTTCCTTCGTAATTGTTCTGATGACGACTCTGGTTTTGATAGTAGCCTCCTCCTCCTGACTGATTACGTTGGTTATGACGGCCATAACCAACCCCAGGAGTCCCTGCGAATCCATTCGGACTGAATGGTGGTGGTGGCATACCGAATGAGGGGGAAGTCAATGGAATACTTCCCATCATGTCTACGTCTAATCCGCCTCGTCCCATCTTTCGTAAAAACTCTGCACCGAGGCGATCCTCTCGTCCTCTGTGGAAACCATTTCCCCGCGATGGCTCCTCGTTGTCGTTGCGGATCTGATTAATCGGCATCGGGCCTTCGGTGCTGGTGGCCTTGCGCGGTTTCCAATCGTCACGGCGTAATTCAATCACATCACGCAGCATGAATTTGATGCGTAGAGGAAGATCCCTACTCTCTGCCAGAGAGTTCATACGTTTGAAGTATTGATCCATGAGTCCGCGGCCCTTATCCGAGTCAAGGATACGGCCGCAGGTACGCATAATCTGGCAGAGGCATTCGATATCCTCCGCCGCGTCCCCCCGGGATCCCCCTCGCCTTTTCTTTTCCAGCAACTGCTGGATGCAACGATGTAGAATCGGCTCCGACACGATGCCCAGCTTGCCGAGCTCCCCGATAAACTTGATGTTACCGAGCATCTTGCGCTTGGCCACCTGCCGGCGCTCTTCTTCCTCTGGACCAAGCTCATCCTGATTCTCGAACGCCTCGCTTGCTTTTGAACGATTTTCGAACTCGTCTTTGCACTTGTTAAGTAAAAGGACTCTGAATGTGCTCTGGCCTTTTTGACTTTCATCGATCGGTTTACGGGGTTCAAAGTTTGCGGCTTCGTCAGACAGCTGTTTGCACAGCCGTGCGTACATAGAACTGTACTTGGGTTCATCAAGCGCTTTTTCGAAGATCTAAAAAATTGTTATTGATATTTTTTTTAATGAACCAGCATCAAAGCGTCTTATACGATAAATATCATCATTTTACGACGCATCAATACGTACCAAGAAAATAACACCCTTGAGAATCACATGGGAATTAAGCTCAACGTTGAGCAGGTCGTTGCTCAGCTTTGCGAATTTTTCCGGTGTGAGCTTGTTAAGAATACCCCGTACCTTTCTAAAGATGAGATCATTTCGGCTTTCTGGGGTGAGTGCATCGCGTCTAACAGTTGAAGGAGGGATCCAGCGTAGCTCAGTGGATAGGGAGCGAATATCGTCCCTGGAAGGCATCGAATTTTTCTAATGTCAGTGTCAACGCAAGTAGCAACGTACAGGGACGATTTGCGCACTATTTTTTGTAATAAGTAACGCGTTCTCGCGTTTCTATTGTTTTTTTATTTTTTTTTTTTTTTTTTTACTGCCAAGGGGTAACTTTATGGACCCTGACCTTCCTCCCGAGACACGAGAAGCACCCCCCGGTCCTGTGGGGTTGTCCGTTGTTGCGCGTGTTTTGGCCCCCTTAGTGATAAATCACAGCACACAGATCTTCCTTGAGGAAGCTGCAAAAAATTACATTAAATATTTGAAATTAGACATTTCTCACATACTTAAACACATTAAATCTAAATATAAATGGAAACACTGACTAATATATCTAATACGTTACACCCTTTTGTAACGTTCTCGCGTTTTTTTTTTTTTTTTTTTTTTTTTTTTTTTTTTTTGTTACTGCCAAGGTAACTTTATGGACCCTGACCTTCCTCCCGAGACACGAGAAGCACCCCCCGGTCCTGTGGGGTTGTCCGTTGTTGCGCGTGTTTTGGCCCCCTTAGTGATAAATCACAGCACACAGATCTTCCTTGAGGAAGCTGCAAAAAATTACATTAAATATTTGAAATTAGACATTTCTCACATACTTAAACACATTAAATCTAAATATAAATGGAAACACTGACTAATATATCTAATACGTTACACCCTTTTGTAACACACATGTAATTATAAAAGAAGTGTATTTCTCAAAGTTCATATATTATTTTCATATTATGATTTTAAGATGCATTTCCTAATTAAATCCTAAATTTGCTCGCAAAGCATAAAGATTTCAGCACCTAGATTAATCTACACTTGAACTACATAATTTCGAACATAATCTGAAAGTATACACACAGCCTTGGTCCATCTTTTTTTCTAATAAAACTGAGATAAACGATTGTAGCCTATCGCTTTTTGCCAGGGGCGACCAATTTATGTCGCAATGAACTCGTTCAATAATATTTGAGAGCATTTCTCTCGTCGCGCTACAGTGACCCACATGATAGATATATATATGTACATAAAATATTATTTTATAATGTGGTAATTGCGCATGTGAGCGCAATTTTAGAAAAGTTTCTCTACATTGCTCGCGTTCAATAAATGACGCACGCAAATCCTACGTTTAACGTACTCGAGTGGTTCAAGGATAGAGAATTGTGATGAGAGACGTTATATTTCAAGAGTCGAGTCGTTTGTGCATGCGTGTAACTTAAATAATTTCGATTCGCATCCATTTTTCCATTAGAAATCATAGAAACGAGCCTGTCAAAGTGACAGATCAGATTGCAAGAAGTTGATGACTTCTCCTCAGAAACTTCTCACTGAAGGAAAAACCGAAGGAAAAATCTCAAGATCAGAGCTAGAAGAACGATGATTTTTTTTACAGGACACCCTGTACACACCCTTTCGGAAGGCCTTCCGCGGACGAGAGGCAAGGACCTTCTTCTTTCCCAGGGAAGAGACGACGGCTTTGATCTTGCTCGCTGCTCGAGAACAAAACGACCGAAACGACCCACGGACGAGGGGAATGTCGTAGGGGAGCGTATATGTGGGGCGCGGCTCATGGTCAGACGGTCAATGAACCCTCTTCTCCTGACTCCCCTCCCCCCATCCATTTCACCACGACCGATCATCTCGCAGATCCCGCCGCTGTTCGGCCGAGGTCGGACGACTTCGTCAGACTGTTCAACGGAGGTCGTGCTTGTCCGGCCGCGTCTACCGGGTGTCCTGAGCACTCGGCTCTAGACAGGACGGTTTGGAAAATTAATATAAGTAATTGAACACGCGGAGTGTATAAATAATAACTATATTTAAGAACAAAAATTTAAAAAAATCGTTCTCGAAACGGATAACGAGCAATTATAAATTAATATTTCGCTCAAGTGCTTTTTTTTACGCAATGTCATTGATTTAGAATCTCTGTTATATCGCGAGACATTCGTATTTCGACGATAAGTTTTTACTTAAGTGTTCAATGTCGAGAGAAAAATTGACGGCTACGTTTAACGGTAAACGTGTATAATAAGAGCGCGCAAGACTAGGTTCTTCTACTGAAATAGTATTTTGTAAATATTTGGTTTCGACTATATATATATAGCTAAAAATGCACAATGAAAATATCCGGCTTCTCACGGACGTAACCATGAATGCAAGCAAACTCGAGCTTGAATAACAAAAAAAAAGAGAGAGAGAAAGAGAGAAAAGGAATTAATCCGAGCGATCTCTGAGGGAAGA
>NW_021848439.1:766722-773716 GCF_003651465.1 Formica exsecta | reverse complement strand
GAGCGTCGAAGGTTTTTTTAATGCAACAAGAAAAGCTTTATATGTGTGTAAACCAAACTTTATGAAGTTCGAAATGAACGAAAACCGACATTACAATATCATGTACTTGTCACATGATATATATGATGCTATTCAATATAATGTCCGTTTTTTTTTTCGCATTATTGAAATCCGAGAGACTGCAAGAATTGCGTCAATCGTAATGCTTCGAGAATCATCGATGTAACTTTCGAGGTCTTTTTTTTTTAATTAGAGTCTTTAAAGAGAAACGCATTTGTGTTACGCTTCACTTCGCAAAGCGCAAAAAATAAACATGATTAACGGCTTGGACTTGACAACAACATGTAAAGAAAAAAAATTCCACGCGCCAAAACACGCTGCAACGATGGATATCGCTTTGCGAGGTCAGGATTACACGTGTCGGAATTCGTCGAGATAATTAAATAAAGAGCCGATGCGTGCGAGGAGCGAAGCATTCGAAGATGGACGCTTCTTTGTCTCTCGTCTTTTCGTACATGCATCTGGGCTTTCTTTATTCTTGGCAAATATACTATTTCCGAGCGTATATTTACGGTCGCCGAGAGACGGTTCCCGTTATTTAGCTATCCGTTGATCCGAAAAAAGATTTCGCTGCGTATCCTTGGCAGTTGTCAGATTAACATCGTTTACTTATTAAGTCAATGTCAGTTGCAATAGTTCACAATACGCTTCTGCGAGTATTGATGGATAATCTAAAATTGAGAAAATCGCGTCAAACGTTAAGAAACTGCGTCAATTCTGATAGCAGAGATAATAGAAATATTGAGCGAATAATACAGGTTGTCCACCCACACAAATTTTGAAAAAAAAATTCCTTAATCTTCCACATTTTTTTTGTTCAAAGTTCTAGGTAAAAAGAATTTTTTTAGATATTTTTTTGGATGCAATTTTCTAAAATAGGTTTTTTTCTTTGTGTACATTTTCTCTTTCTTCACACACATACAAAAGAAAAATAAAGAGCCACTTAAGTTTCAAGTGCTAGATTTGAAAATGAAAAAACTGGATAGTTTTCGTAAGATAAACATTCTTCACCTGCATAAATTATTAATTTTTTTATCACTAATAATTACAACAAAATTCACAACTTGGTCAATCGGTGGATTGCCGATTGCTTATAATATAAAAACAAAATTATCAGAGGGAATCGTTTTTAAAAAAAATTCTCTAAATTCCAATAGAATTCTATGAGACTTCCCTAATTTTTGCAAATACAAAAAAATCTTTGAGAATTCCAGGTTTTCCACGTTCTTTCAGGGAATAATAGACACTCTGATAATATATAATTAATAACAAAGAATATTATAAACGATAATTTTTGTAAAACGAATAATAATCATTCGAACCTTTTTTTTACGAGGAGCAAATATTAAATTCTTCATTTACGAATATTAAAATGTAAAAGCACGTACTCTCCAAATGCAATATAATGATGAAGATAATAAAGTAAAAAATTATTGCTCTACAAGAGAAGCGAGAACAAGACCACAGATGCAAGAATACGTCTACGTTGCACTTTAGAATAAGATACTCGACTCATCATGGTATTTCCACGTCATAAATAATCGTCAGGTAATTTCGCAAATGCAAACTTTCGCGTTCCGATCTGTTTGCGCCGGACTGTAGCGAACTAATTTATCCTCTATCGGAGATCTATTAATATCGCCAAGAAATATCGGAATTAATTAAATTCGCAATTTACCCTATCGGCGATAAAAGATACACATACACACATACGAAAGCTTATATCTCTTAATATAACAAAATCTACAAGACAAAATCTATATTATGTTACTTGCCAATATTATCAGAACATTTTATAGTGTGTATTCTTAATCAATATAAAAACCAATATAATATAAATTTAATATAGTAAAACATTAACTCTCTCATATATGTAACTGAATATTAATAAATAAACAGATAAATCAATATCGAAGCTATAACCGTGACGAAAGTGTATGGATGATTTATAAATTAATGAATAATAATCGACAACAAAAACACACATACACACGAAGATTTATAACCGACCGTTCGTTATTTTTTTTTTTTCGTCTTGTTTTTACAGACGTCTGGTAAGCCCCCAAAAAGCATGTATAATCGTGACTTTTCGAGGAAGATCAGAAAAACAGCGTATACTGCGTATATGAATCTAGATTCGTTCGTTGAATTCATTCGTTTTGTGTGCTATCGGCGGTCGATGTGACGCCGAGAGAATCCTTGAGAAATAGAGAGAGAAAGAGAAAGAAATCGTCATGCACAAGGTGGATGACGATGGCGCACAAAGAGATAGCGATAGAATGACGCAAAACGAACGTATAAGTGAGCGAACTTCCACGTTCCCTCCTCCCCTCATTCCCCCTTCTGGCCCCCGAACACACCAACACACCATTACTTTCCGTTTCCTCACGACACGTCACTGATGCGCCGTGACAGCTGCTCACCACAGCTCAGAGCTGTCAAACTTGAACAAAATTTATAGAAAATCAGCAGTGAGTCAATCAGGTGACGAATTAATTGCCTGTGTTTTTCGCGGAAGAAATGTTAACGGCGAACACAACAAATGATGATAGGAAATAACAAGCTTCTGGCAAAATTACATCGAGTACATCGAGCAAAACGGATAGACTAATCAGTAAAATAATTTGTGTAAAATTAAAGTAAATTTGTTTATAAAAAAAAAAAAATGAATGAAGGAGATGAATAAAATTTTTCATTACTTGGCTTGTCTTGATATTGCGCAAATTCAGCAAATTTGCGCGAAAGATAAACCGAGTAGTGAGTCACTCGCTTATTATATTTCTTGAAAATAGATAATGACAAAAAAAGATAAAGCGAATATAATCCGCTTTAGTTGACCCGTTTCCGGAATTAATAAAAAGATAAGTAGCAGGTTATTATTCTTTCGATCTTTTTCCAGCGAGAATGATGGAAAAGATAAGCGAGTCAACTATTAGTTTTGGAGTTACTTTCAAAAACGACGAGATAAGCAAGTGTTCGTATAATTTTTTTCCAACACACAAGAGGTAAAAAGATAAGCGACTAACTCACCACTTGACGTATTCGCCTCCAATATTTTTATGACATTCTAGTGGTTTTTTTCAGCGTATTACAGTCGATTAGATTTTACGACTTTTTTGCGGTAACGCGTGAACGGAATATTAATAACAATGGAATTTTAATAACAGTAAACAAAAATATATCTAGATATAAGAAATAAAATAAATACGCGAAATACAATGGAAGTAGGATTACGTCCGATATGATTTTGTCTTTTAATATAAAAAATATAAAATATCTTTTTAAAATATATGATAATATGCGTTTTTATCATTGAAATGCGCGCAAAATTAAGCAAATGACTCGTCGAAACGGAGAAAAAGAAGGATCGCGATAAACATCTTTATCTCGCGCCATATGATCGACGTAAGTTGACTCATCTAGATACATGCTGGTAACCGCATCCATCCCTAAGCTCGACAAAGGACCTACAAGGTATCTGTTATTTACAACTGTAAGTAGTCAAGGAAAAGATCAAATTTTGAGTTCAAAGATTATCGGATAAGTTTCAAGCCTGATTTCGGATAACAAGGAATATATTTACTCTGTCGAATCTGATTATACAGCAAACCCGGACCAAAGGACAAAAGAAATGAAAAGAAGATGTTATGCCTCCAGAACATCGAATAAACTTTTACGAAAAAATCGCACAGCCAATGAAACAGTTACGAGAAAATCTGCGCTGCCGTAAATAAATTTAACGAACGCGTAATTAAGGATCTCCTATGGATTTATCGAATGACTCAAAGTCGAATGAGAGAAAGAACCCGTGTGAGTACGATTGTAGAATAAATCCAGATTTATTCGAACATCGCGAGCGTTCTACAGAAGACCGAGTGACGCGAGAACAGAATTTGGAATCGCGTGTTCATTGATTTGCGCGTAACGTAAACGTTTGACTCGCTTGAAGGAAAATCAGCGCGTCTATTCATAGTATGATAAACGTTTTCAGGTCTTGCTGCAACAAAGGAGCGCCGCCGCCGATCGGAGCTCTCCCCATACAGCGTGTATGCGCTGCACGGCCGTTTAAAGGTGCATGTATAGCGATGCACTTCGCTGCGAGAGACAACCACACAATCGTATGGGCGAGGTTGAGATGTAACAAGAACGAGTTTTTCAACCAGATGTTTCGTCGGCATTCTTCCAATTCCCCGTTCGAATATTCACCGCGAACTTTAAGAAGATCGTCGTCCCTCATGAAAATTATCGTCGCGCGTAAAATGTTAATAATTTTCATTCACCAAGATTGTTAGATATTCGATTGTGTGTATCTCTCCACTAAACTAATATTCTTTCAGACAATCGAGGAAATTTAACTTGATTTTTTTAGGAAAAATGTATCAAGATATAATCTTTTCTTTCGATATCATGCATCTGTCAGTTCGTAATTTTTTTTTTTTTTTAACCATACGCAATCAGAGAAAGCGTCAAAAATCAAAACTATTAAGCTTTGATAAATTTAAGAAGATCGTCGTTTTATTGAAATTATCGTCGCGTAAAAATTATAATTTTCACTCATCAAAATTGTTAGATATTTAATTATATGCACCTCCCAACAAAACTAATGTCCTTTCAAATAGTCGAGGAAATTGAACTTGATTTTTCGATAAAAAAAAATATATCGAGAAAAGAATGAAATTTTTTTCTTTTGATGATTTATCAAGATTATTAATTAAATATTAGATTATATATATCTCGATGAAACGTTCTCTCAAACAATCGAGAAATTTGAACTTGATTTTACATTAAGAAAAATATATCAACACGAGGATATAATTTTTTCTTTCGATATCGTCGGTTCACAATTTTTTTTTTTTTTTTTTTAAATTATACGCAATTAGAGAAATCGTCACAAATCAAAACTATCACGCTCTACCGAGAAACGCACGAGATCTTAGGGGCATTGATTAGATCCACAAACGCGAAGAGTGTATCAATCTTAAAAATAGCCCGATAATGATCGCTAGTAGAAGCACGACCGAGTATGTATAGAGTGCTTGTATCGGTATTCTCAACGTGTATGCGTGCAATAAGATCTTTTTATATACATCCCTATATAAAATATTTAGAGGGTACACGCGCGCGCCTCGAGACTCGAGCTAATATAAAATCGCCTATCGTGTCGTTGAAAACGTGACACAAGAACGAAACACACACGCCTACCTTCGAAGTCGGTCGTGTGTGCATGTGCTCGAGCAGCATCGATCGGCGATAATAAAAATTTATATTAAAAAAAATTCCAAAAAACAATTTTTTTTTTTTTTTTTTTAAATTATACGCAATTAGAGAAATCGTCACAAATCAAAACTATCACGCTCTACCGAGAAACGCACGAGATCTTAGGGGCATTGATTAGATCCACAAACGCGAAGAGTGTATCAATCTTAAAAATAGCCCGATAATGATCGCTAGTAGAAGCACGACCGAGTATGTATAGAGTGCTTGTATCGGTATTCTCAACGTGTATGCGTGCAATAAGATCTTTTTATATACATCCCTATATAAAATATTTAGAGGGTACACGCGCGCGCCTCGAGACTCGAGCTAATATAAAATCGCCTATCGTGTCGTTGAAAACGTGACACAAGAACGAAACACACACGCCTACCTTCGAAGTCGGTCGTGTGTGCATGTGCTCGAGCAGCATCGATCGGCGAAAAGACACACGCGTGCTCTCCTGCGTGTTGGTTCGACACGCCGGGAGTGCCCGTTGCATTTCCGAGAACAAAGCGGGATTTTCGGAATGAGCGACGATACGCGAGCCTCTTCTCCTGGGAAGAGGACACAATGGCGAGAAATATAGGATCCCGTAAGGGACGCGCGTTCCGATTCGCCATATTTCAAGCCTTAACCCCTTCGAGACGAAGATCGGAAAGAGATGAGAAAGAGAGAGAGAGAGGTCTAAATATAATTGTGATAACGATTATATCGACGCGCTTAATATACAATATATATGCTATAATATACTGAAATTATTGAGATCACTTTAAATTATGGAGACTAGTTTCTACTGTAGCTTACTAATTTTGCGATTTGCAAAGCGATTTGATTCTAGAACGCTGACTATGTGAGCAAGATGTGCATATGTTATCGTATTGTATGCCAATATTTTGAGTGTTATTATATATTTGTCATTAAATAATTTTCAATTTAAAAAAATTCTATTATTGAAATTAAATTCTTATGAGAATGTAAATTAAATTGCTATATGAAAATGTAAGCAAGGTTTCACAAAAAATTCACCATCCGCTTATAAAACACATGTCGAAACTCGTATCGATTAGTCGTTACACATCCTTAGTAAGTATTAGCGTGCGTATTATTGCAGAAATTACGGTCAGCATTCTAGAGTCGAGTACGTAACGTACGGAAGAAGGTAGGAGGAGAAGACTATCGCGAGAAAAACACGCGTGTCGTTTGCTCGGCACCGAGGTTTTTTTTTTCTCTTTTTTTTTTTTTTTCCCACGCTCCTCGGATCCGAGGAAAGAGACACGGTAAACGATTTCCCCGTAACGGTCACGCGTACGAGAACGTACTCGGAAAAATCCAAAACGCCAATCCAAACGGTCTGCTGTTGCACGAGGAAAAGGAGCACGATAGGATAACACACGCTCGTCGCAACGAGCGTCTACGAGAAGAAGCGTAGCGTCGAAGGCACGTACTAATTCCGGAATTCGTCGAAGCCAGGAAGGCACGCGGAAGGATGGAGGGGAGCCAAGGAGGGCCTCTCACGCTCTCCCCTACCCTTCCCTTCCTTCCGAGAGCACATCGTGGAAAATTTGTAGGATGAAAGGAAGGCTACGAAAATCCTTTTTCTCACGCAACAAACTCGTTCACTGCGTTTCTTTCCGCAACTTTTCTCACGCGCGTGCCGTTCTCGACAGACATCTCGCCT
>NW_021848439.1:754152-766080 GCF_003651465.1 Formica exsecta | reverse complement strand
CCCCCCCCCCCCCCCCCCCCTCCCCCTCCTCTCCGGACGGTCGCGCACTTCGGCTGGTTAAAGTGTCAAACGTGGGAGTTGCGTGGGCGACGGCGAAACGCGGCGGTTTTTCTCGTGAAAAATCTCGGGAGAACGAAAACTCACTCTCTCTCTCTCTCTCTCTCTCTCTCTTGCGAGGGAAGCGAATCTCGCGAAAAATTCGCGAAGATTCTCGAGAGAAAAACGGCGGCGGGCGGAGGCCCCGAGAGAGAGAGAGAGAGAGAGAGATAGAGACACACGATGCTTCGCGCACACCCGACATGACGCACGACGACCTACCCGTGTCCGCGCGACGGGATCTCGCTGCCAAGAGAGAGAGAGAGAGAGACCACGCGGAGGATCTCCGCGATCCTCTTTTCCTTCCGCGAGCTCGCGGCCGCGTTCCGCACCCAGTTTCGCCGCACCGCACCCGTTAAATCGTCGCGCAAAGCAAGGAGAGAACACAATAGCGTTTACTTACGGCCGACGGTTGTTGTTTCTGAAGGCTTTCGCAATCTGTCGGTCGCACTCGGCAACTTCCGAGCGAAGGAGGGGGCAAGAGAGATACCGCTCTTGTCAAATCGGCGTCCGTAACGCGACTGACGTCGCGTCGCGTGACTATCGATCGTCATGCGCTCTGAAGAGAAAAAAGAAACACCAGATTAATATTATTTCGCCGGAACATTCGCGCGAAAATTCAACCGATAATCGTTCAAATTGATCGACGACGTTAGATACTCGCTTGATCTCGTAAGTCGATGATACCTTGGACGGTAGATTAGACATTTCCACATGATTTAGCGAAAACTCGTACCGGATGAACATCACCGAGTTGGGAGGGAGGAGGGCGAATCAAGATTTCCGGTATCCTTCGCGCGCGATTTGAACGAATTCGGGATCGAATAATTGTCAGTCGAATCGTCCAAATTTCGCTCGCGATTTCGCGATCCCATACGCGATGAGAAGACACTCGCGGATGGCAACTTGACTCCGGTGGTGCGACTGATTCCCGTAGACGAGAATCGAATCACGCCTTTGTCGCGGATGATAAAAGTCGTGAAAGAAATTCGAAAATCCGCTTTGACAGATCCGTCATGTCATTTTTCCCGTAAATTCCGTTCGCACGTACGTGGCAAAAAAAAAAAAAAAAAAAAAGAAAGAAAAAGGAAATACGATACGTCGGTAAATCAGATCTCTGACAACGTACACGGACGGGAGTACAAAGGGTCTATTGTCACGCGGCCGTTGCGTCAGAACGTTTGGGCAACTGTCAGTTTCTGAGCCAATTCGTGCAGGAAGACACTTTTCTACGCGTTTTTAAATGTAATTCCACACGGGACGATTTATATTTATACGTTTAAGGACACTTGTGATAAAGAACGGACTCAGGTGAGTGATGGACACTTTACGAGGGATCATTCGTACGCGCAATTTGCATATCCCTAATTTAACCCCTCCTTCAATTAAACGTTTGTCATACAGAATTAGAGGGAGAGAGGTCGAGTTTAATGTTAAATCTCCCGTATATGTCATCGTACAAAGAGCGCGAGTCTTGTAAATTTAGCTCCGCGATACCTGTAAGCGTTTAGATATCTCCCGTTGTGTAAGAAACGAGCATAGATTGACCAGAGGATAATTTCTAACGTTTAAAATAATTGCTGTATAAACACACACAAAGATACGTTACACAAGTTAAATATCAGACAATTTTCGGGGAGGGGGGGGGGGGAATATAAATAAATAAAGAGAGCGAAACATTTAATAAACAAGTAATATAGCTGCCAAAATATCATTATAATATAATATTTTAAGATATAGTACTTAATTAATTTGTATTCATTATATATAATCGCATTTTATTGTATTAAATATTCATATGACTAAATATTCATGTCATTTCATAGTATTACATATGCAAGAAGTATACAAGAAGGTCACATCATAAAAACAAACTACACAATATATAGATTAAATATATAATTTTTTTTAAATCCTGCTTTTATTATTTTATTACACAGATGTGTGTACATGTGTGTGTAACAATCAAAGAAATAATATATATCTTTATATTTTAATATTAATAATGGACAAGTAAAAAAATGCTTATAAGTATGCTTATATAGATTTCTACATTTATATAAGATTCTTAGCACACAAAGATTAAGCAAAACTTTCTTCTCAGAATGGCTCAGCGCTCGCAAAACTATGGATCTACGGATCAACGGGTGGATGTACCTGAAATAGGATTTAGTCCTACTGAACTTTATAGTCTCAGCGAAAATATTACCACTAACATATATACGATTAACACAAGTTGGAAAACTTTGGAAAGAGCTTATAAAAACATTGGAACCAGTAAGGATAATCAAGGTTTAAGAGACAAAGTGTAAGCAGAAATACTATATATGATTGATTCATTAAATTATAATAATACAGAAATATATATATAAAAAAATCAGAAATATAACATTAGAACATTTAATTTAAATTTTATATTAATATATATATATATATATCCTTTTCAGACATGTAACACAATTAAGTACCAATCAGGTGGTCACACAGACAAGTAAGGACATAGCAAGACTAACGGTATTGATGAGACGCGGAGATAAACAGCAGAAATTACAAATTGAAAAACTCACAACAGACTTTAAAGATGCGTTACAGAGATATTCTGATATGCAAAAGGTAAATGTCTGTAAATATAAGATACACCTCTGATACAAAAATTTGCAAAATATAATTGAATACAAAGTGTAAAATATCCATTCTATCTGATCTTAAATTAATAACAAAATACTTTTTGCAGTCAATTGCAGAAAAGATGAAGAGACATATTTTAGCTATAACTAATCTAGAAAATTCAATGGATGGGGAGGACGCTGAAGAGACACAACGGCTACTTCAAGTACAGGAACAACAACATAGGACTACACACAGGTTCGAAAATTTCGACATTTTTACACTTTGCAGAAAACAATATAATATTTGTACACTTATAATTAATGCAGAAAATCTTACCTATTTGCTTAGTTGGAACAAAAGCGATGGTTTCCATTGGTCGCACAATGCTATGAACATAGAAGCTATCGTAATTGTATCAGCTAATGAAGAATGTAAGATTTTCTGGTTGTGACAATAATAAAAATCGTGAATTTTATAGTGTATCTGACAAAATAGACCGAATTTAAAATTTCAGTGTATGAAAATCTTAATTATCAGATGTATTTTTAATATAGAAAAGTTATAAAATACACTCTTATGTGTATGGTAAGTTAGTTTCAATGCATCTTGAAGAACAATATTGAGTAACACAATCTGTATTGAAAATAATATATACAATCATTGTGTATTATGGCATGCCTAGAACACTCGAGTTTCAACAAGGACTACTGTTAGAGAGAGAAGATAGGATTAAACGAATTGAGGGAGATATTCTGGATGTGAATCAAATTATGCGCGAACTCGCAGCATTGGTGCATCAACAAGGTGATACTATTGGTAGGTATCTTTTTAGTATTAAAATTGGTTTTATAAATGATACCCTCGTAAACTTTTTTTACCATATAAAGAATTATAGAAAAATCCGAAATAAAATTGTTGCCATGTTAAAAATATATAACACGCTTTATTGAAACTATTGACTTTCTTGCAGATACGATCGACAACCATATAGAGAATATACACGGCAACGTGGAGTTAGGAGCGCAGGAACTTGTGAAGGGAAGTAATTACCAAAGTAAATTTCGTCGGAAAGTTTACATCTTGTTGTTACTTGCGATTATAGTTGCCATTGTATTAACTGTTATTCTAGTCATTAAATTAAGTTAGCGCCCCTAGCCTCTGTGCGGGTTTTACCAATAAATAAAAAGGGTTGTCTCAATCTGTTCATAAAATTAATTAAAGTAACTTCTTTAAAGTTCATCTTGGTTTCTCTATTTCTATACATTGGAAATGCAAATATGAGGAGAGTATAGAGACTTATTTTATATCTGCTTACGAATATAAATTATCTCTTGTATTTTTGAAGAGATACGTTAGACATTTTTAAATTTTATAAAACGATATTTCACGTGCAAAAAATAAAATGAATTTTAGGCTTTTTTCTTAATTCTATTTTTACACTTCCTATACAGGCGCGAATTATTGCTATTACTGAGTAAATTATTGAAGCATATCGACAAAAGAGATATCATGATATCTTTATCGCAACTCGCACCTTTATTTATGATATCTCATACATAAAATACTTATGTCGATACTTTTTATATTAATATAAATTTAATATTTTAAGTTTTTTTATGTTTAAAATATAAATTATATAAATAATATCATAATTCTAAAAACATCCTATATGTCATAAATATTGTCAAATATATGTCATATTATATTGACAAAGAGATTGTTGGGAAAACTCTTCTCATGTTGTATGCTTCAATTACTTTAAAATACGTAATAGTGATACATAAATCAATAATGAAATTAACAAAAATTTGTTAATATCTTTTTATAGCTCCAAAAATTGTATATTGTTGATACTATGTATTAACTCGACTGATGCGTTTCTTTAGTAAAAAATGTATCTATATTTAAAATATTATGTAAAAGAATTAAGTTCTGTAAAACTATTTGTAAACAGATTTATATAAGTAGGCAGAGGATTCAAGTTTTTTTTGCATATAGACATCAAGCTGCGCAAATGAAAACTATAAATAAATTAATACAAAACTTTGCATATACATATACATATTAATTATATTTGTATAAAAAATTTTTATATATAGTTGGTTGTTTTTGGATTACCAATCAAAATAAATCTCTTTGTTATTGTATACATACTCTTTGCATGGTATGTTACTAACTGTAATTGATTTAATGATTGCAGATAAAAATTGCAAGTTGACATATAATTTATCCAATTTTTTTTATACAAAAATAATTCTTCTAATGAAATTGTATTAATTGACTATTGCATAAGAATCCGGGTGCTGAATTCATCCGTATGCGTTTTCCGAATTGCAATTTTATTTCAATTGTATATTTTCTTAAGCTTGTATAATTCCACAATTTTGTGAAAATTACCTCAGTAGTTTGGATGCTAATTATTTTGGGTGTTAATTTCATCAATATAATTGTCAAAAATAATTTTCTTTAACAATAGAAATATCTGAAAATAGCACCATGAATTAAATTTATTGAAACTATAACAAAATAAATATGTACAAAATAATAACATGTATATGTATCTCAAAAGTTTTCTTCAAGATTTGGAATATCACCGCGTCTGATTCAATTAATCAAAATGATTGCTTATAATTACATCATTAAAGTGATACCGCCTATATAAGGTGAGATTTAAAATTGTAGGTGTTGATAGATATAAAAAGGAAAAATTTCTCGATTCGATTGAGACAGCCACTTTTTTACGATTACTCGATTCTGATATGATTATTAGGCATTCCGGATCCTCAAAAATCCAACATATAATATATAATTAAGATTATAATCTCTGACTACTGTATATACAATTAATCATTAACATCCTTTAAATAAATAGTGCTATAACATTGATAATGACACTTGCGCTAATGTCAAGTATAATAGCTTTATTATGCCATTGTTGATTTGTATATGCTACATTAATATTAGACATTAAATTATCATTTGTTTTTTGCAAATAAAAATTTTTTTATATCCTGTATGTTATATGATTATAACATGAAATTGCTTTGAGAAATATAAAGGTACATATATACATATATGTATATATATAAAGTATATACTATATACGGGCACAAAATCAGGAGTATCCGAATTTATTGAATTTTTAGGCTGCTAATAAAAAAAAATTTAATTATATCTAATAACAAAGTTTTTGTTTCACATATATATAACTTATACATGGTATAAAAAGAACTTATATTTCAGTATAAAGTATATACATTTTATAATAATCAGATCTGTCGCCAGAAAACTTGTTCAATCATAGACAAAACTCGACTTTTATGATAAAAGCATGGAAAAGTGATATACATATAAAAATGTCCAAGCTTTTATACTAACTTATTTACAAGAGTACTTTGTAAAAAGCAGCGATTCTCATATAAACCTAATGTTATTCTTATTACTTGTAACATATACACATGTTTCATAATATTATATTACAGTACATATAAAAATTTGTTCTAACAATTTAAAATTACTGGATTTAAAATCGTCGCAATATAATGAGACTTTTTTTATACATGTTCTTTTAGAATATAACAATATTTATTTTTATCTCAGAGTATTTAAAATTATATCTCGGTGTCTTCTAAAACAAATCATATATAGTTTTTCTTTCTTTTTTTTTTTTTTTACTTTGACATATTATCCCTTGCAACTTGAAATTAAGAGACTTAAATTGTGCGCACTCGTTTTATGCTTATTTCCAATTATATACTTACTTATTTCCAACTGCAGGAACAATCTAAGCTTTTATCTTATTTTGTTGTTGAGATCGTCTGACCTTTATCCGCGACTGCAGTGTGAGCAACAGGCCCGCGAGAACATCGTGATTCGGTAACTTTTTTGCGAACAACAAACGCTTAACTGAATCGTCGTACGTCAGAAGGGCCATCATATTTTGTAATAGAAATCCTTGACAGTATTCCAAGAGTTGTGCTGCGTTATATACCTGACAATTTTGATATAGTCCATTAAACGATAGCCTCAAGTACTAAGCAACTTTTAGTTTCTCTACGGGAGAATATAATGTATATATAATGTTATAAAAATATACCTTTGCGTGAATATACATAGAAACAATATTGTCAAGATCCACCATTGTGGAACACTGTGCTTCACAGTATCTGAGCAAGCCATCGAGTTGAAAGAAATTGGCCGCCGCCATTAATTCTAGGACATCGCTTTGATTAACTTCTAAAGTAGCGCAACCGCCATGATAAAGAAATTCCATGACCATCTGAAACCGAAATACATCTCTGAGAACAATTCTCTCATCTCATCTTTAATAAAATATTCATTAGTTATTCAAAACATATAAATCTTTTAATTATCGTCAATTAACGTCAAAAACATTTAATTTCAATGTTGAGAAAATAATACAATTATAAGAAACAATTGTGTACCTGGAATATGTGATATCTTATATCGTTGATCTGCACAATAGGAGGATTGCCTTCGCATAATTTTGAGCTTAACATATTTCTGAATCTCGGGGAAGACGTAACCAATACAATTTTATGACCGTAGAAAACGCGACCTTCAACTCTAAATTGTACGTCACTTAACTCGGGATTATTCACAAACTTTGGATCGATTCTCGATCCGCTCGACAGAGTGGTATCTCTAATTGGCTTGATCGGCTCCCAGCCAAAGCATGTGCAAAATATATCAGCGAGCAAGAGCGTTGTGCCTTCCTTCTGCAAAAACACAATACAAATGACATCTTAAATTGCATCAATGCGCATATAATATATATTTTACAATTAATCTTAAAATCAACAATAATAATATGCAAGCAACTCTTTTTTTATATACCTTGCTATATCTAAAGATATTGAATAAAAGCGGCAGACATTCCTGAACGAATTGTGTAGAATAATCATCCGGGCAGACTTGAAGAAAGTCTTGAAGTAGTTGATCTATAACCGAATCCAGTCGCATTTCGTGAGCCGTCGCGAGACTATGCATCCAGCAATGCAATGTCCAGGTTACTTTTAGCCCACGAAGTTCCATGGTGATATCTATGAAATCGTAATAAGTATAATAATATTTAACATATGTAATTATATGAAAATATAAAACATAAAAACTTTCTTCAATACATTATATTATATTATAAATTTTTAAGAATTATATTGTTTTACCTAAATGATTGCTTTCCGCACTATGATACATCGCTTCCTGCAGTGCCTTTGTTTGTATCTTATTAAATACTGGTTCTTTGCCTTCTCTGCGAGCTCCCCTCCCTTCAGCAATTTGCTGTTGAGAATTAGTGCTGGCATTACCTTCCGCTAATATCTCTTCCAAAGATAATATCTCCTTCTCCCCACGTTTGGCTGAGAAGTTGAGTGGATGTGACAACAATTGATGAAGACAGCTTCTTTGGCCATGCGCTGTTGCCACTGATATTGCGCTATTTTTATCGAGAATACAAAATTAAGAATTCTAATTTCTATTAATACATTTTACTAAAGTATTCATCTTGACTTTTCAATATAGATTAGTGTTTTTATCAAAATTTCTCCTCAAAAAATTATCCATTACCGTTCAACGGAATTTCAATGAGCTCATAAACACAGCTGCAAAACTAAAATAGCTATTACCTGTAACAACCACGTTGCGCTGAACCCGAGTAGGAGAACGAATCTTTGATCAGAGTGGACAGGAATGGTTGCGCACCGTGCGCTAAAAGTAGAGCTACCATCTCGTTGTTTCCCGATGCTGTGGCTGCCTGCAGAGGTGTGACCGTGCATTTGTCCTCGCTGAGTTTCGCGCCGCCCTCCACTGCGGCACCTCTCTCCAGCAATATTCTCGCGATGTTACAGTGACCCAACAGAGCCACGTAAGTTAGAGCTGTCCAATGTTGCGTTTCTGCATTGAAAGCAGTTTGCGCGTAGCACACGCTGCCCGGGGAAACTCCATTGGGATTACCCGGGCTATTAGCGGTCGTTACATTCGTGTTCGACATTGTTTTACCAGTCGGCGTCATCATCATCGATTGATTGATCGGACTTCTAGCATTTAGTGCACCGGAGGAAGAAGTTTGCGGCATCTTGGAAGGCGTATTCACTGACGAATGCGTCGCCGCCGACGGGCTCTCGATATTTAAATCCGCCCCGGCATCCAGCAGGGCCGTCGTAGCTGCTTCGTCACCGTTGATACACGCTAGCATCAAAGCTGTGAATCCGGCGTCGTTTACTGTATTGATCTTCGTCGAAGGCAACAGTGGCATCGCCTGGGCTATGAGATCCGTTCGACCGCTGATCAACATCTTGAAGGCCATGTCTAACGTCAACAGCCGGACATATTCCGCGTCGTCGACGCGCTTCGAGCACACTGCAATCTCCTCAGAGCTGCATATAGAGGCATATAGATTTTAATAAAGTTACCAGATAACTTGGATGGTGGAGATTTCAGAATCAACAAGACTAAAATTGAGATGAATCTGTATATCCCCAATTATTTACTCTACAATAACTTTATTTTAATAAAAAGTTGCGCAACCTGACTGACCTTATCGGTCGAACGGGACAGTCCACGCCGGGCAACAGTAACCGGGCAGCTTGATTGATGTCATCTTGGTCTACAACGAGACCGTGTCTATGCTCCGCGTGCGCTGCAGCTACCCGCAGCCATTCCACTAACGGTGGCAACACCACATAGGCTCGTTCATACGCCAATTCTTGTATTCCAGATCCACGTTCACCATGTTCGAGCTTAAGCAATACGTTGGATTAGATCAATGGCGTACACTCATAAATATAAATCTTGAGATAATTCTCTGTTTTAAGTCTCTCGAGAAAAATCTTCTATACCTGTGAGCATCTCATGTAATAAAACAAGGCGTGTAACGCTCTTGTTGTTAGCGGTATAGAGCAATGTCCCGCCTGTGCTACCTTGGAAATCAAATCAACCAATTCCGACATCGAGCCCACACATGTCGTAAGCAGCGATGGTTCCAAGGCCGACTGGACTACGTCTCGCCCGCTGCGCGACGACGATGATGAGTTCAAGGAACTTACGCTTGCCCAGCGAGGCATCGCGAGAGCGCCTGCAATAAGAAATATTTTAATGTGATATGATAAATATATTAATCTATCATGTATTTTTCTATTTTTTTATGAGCACAATTAGTGCCTAGTTCTAATTAGAGATTTAATTAATAAATAAGATGAAAATTAAGCGTCTGCCGAGAGAGGTAAATACAATTAAATAAATTTATCCATACGTGTAATTGTTGAACGTTCGCAGAATATGACATTCTTTTCTTTATCAAATAATAAGATAACGAACCTGATGCCGTTCGACCAGCGTTCAGATGCGCGTACGGCTGCAACAGGCCCCATAAGTCGCCGCTGTTGGCTATAGCGTGCTCCAGCATCGTCGCCGTGAGTGTCGTATGCGGTTCAGTCGGCACACATTGCAACAGTATCTCTTCCAGAAGATTCTCAATTCCGGCCGTGAGGTATATTGCGGCGTATTCGTGAATCATCCGACCGAGTTTTACATCGGACATCCAGCGTAAGAAACGTCCGACGGGCAATTGTAACCCCGAACGGGAAGCCTTCGATTGTTTTAGCTGATCGCCGGATACAGCGAACATCGCAGCGGCTCGAAGGCAAGCCTGTCAAATATCAAATGGCAATGACTAACGTTTAGTTGAGCGTTTTGCAATCAAATTATTATTAAAATATTAACAACATGACATATTCAATAATAACAGCGTCCAATTCTTCTTTCTTACACAATTGCAATTACTTCCAAGCGTACCTTGGTACAGGAATCCGCTAGAGCTGGACAGAGCACGATCTTGAAGGCGCTGTACACCTCGTGCTTGCTGCAAAGACCTATGGGCTTTGCCAGTCTCTGAGTCTCACGACCGATCCTGACTAGGGCGCGTTGCAATAGATAGGAGAGCCGTGGGATAGTCTCCATCGAAACCTGCTCCATGTGCTCCCTCGTGCGACCATTCTGAAGCACGCGCAGCACGTCGTGATGGGTCCACGGTAACTGCTGCAATTCCACCAAACGATTGTGAGAGTCCACCCAGACGAATTCGTCGGCGCTGGTCACGTTGGTGTTGATTGTTTCCAGACTGGAGTGTCGCATTAGCCTTCTCACCGCCGGCTCCGAGCTTTCCGAGCCGCTCAACGATGAATACGTCGACGAAGACTTGTGCGAGCGCATTGTCAGTTGTTGGATCGCCAGCTTTATGTCCTCTAAACCGGAACCCGACCATGGTACCTGCAGCTGTAACCAGAATAAGAGATGAAATGATGCAAAATAAATCTCGTTAACGGACAATTTTGCATTTATTTTCATTGGATTAATTAATATTTATAGAACCAAACATAATATCCATTAACATTCCCAGACAATGTCTATAATATTTTTCAACACATCTTTATTTTGTATAAATTCTAACTGAAATTTAACTGATTTTCTGCTCTTCTTTTCTGACAGTACAAGAGAGAAGCAGAGAGAGAATTGATAAAAAATCTCAGTTATCTTCGACTAATATTCATAAGAACAATTTTATTGAAACCTTAGCAGGAGTAGCTCTATGCCGATTACGATTTTGGCCGGATCTTTTGCCGTTCCTTTGAGTAACCGACGCCGAGAGTCGATCGTCCTCGGGTACAGCGTTCAGTTGCTGAGGACTGTGAGTCTTGTGGTGACGATGCGGCGGCGAGCTGCTGCTCGTGTGGCCGCCGGTATCCGACATGGTTACCGGTACATTCTGGCCGCCTCTGCAAAAATTTGATCTTTTTAACACGCACATAGAGAGCGTAAGAAAAAAATGCTTATTATAATAATAAAATATCAGAGAAATATTAGAAATCAGACACACATATATCTGTGGAATTTTTAATGCTTTTCTGGATTTATCATAGATTGAAATATTTTTATGTACCTGAAGTGCACGGAGCTCGTGTAAACTGAGATGATGGTGTTGAAAGTAACGTGGGTGTTGTTGCGGGGTCGGTGTCGGTGCCACGCTATCCGTATCCCTTTCCGGTATCATATGGACCATATCGTGAACTCCGTTTTTAGGTGAATTCTCGGTAAAATCCTTAGAATAAGGGGGACCAAATATCTCACGGCTATTGCTACCACCTGGCCTATAAAAGAATTTTGATTAGTTTGACATGTAATTTATTATTTATATATTTATTATAT